>NC_081136.1:35690530-35903030 GCF_958295425.1 Solea solea
TGACAGGACGCTGTGGTTAGCGAGCTGCTACAGCAGGAACCTGCGGACGCTGACGTACAGGTGAGTGTGTTCACCTGTCACTCTGTCACGTTTGGAACACACCCCGACTCTTCACGTGTCTGTGCAGGAGCTCTTCACATCCTCTCGGTCAGGAGGTTCTCTGGGCTCTCGGTGCCGGCTGCAGGAGCATCAGCGGCCTACAGGTGGCGCCCGCTCATCCCAGGTCAGTGGAACCATATTCATCTGTACCTAATAAACTGACCACGGCTGAGCGCCGTGAATGAGAATCATCGCAAAAACAATAACGTTTGTCATTTTCTCTTTCAGCCAACAACCGACGCGATTTGGAAACCGCTGCTTGCAGACGATTGGTCGATGCTGGCCACACCTCCGCTCGCTCAGTGTGGGTGGGGCCGGCTGTGGGACTCAGGGATTGGTTTCCGTTGGTGAGTGAGTGAAACTCTTCGATGTTTGCGTTTCCTCGCAAAAAGGTTTCGTGTTCCCTCATTCTGATTCTTCTGCTTGTGTGTGTGTGTGTGTAGTTCGCACCTGTGCTCACCTGCAGGTGTTGGAGCTGGAGCGCATTACCAACCTCAGCCTGCAGGTGGCGACCGAGCTGTGCGAGGCCGGACTGAAGAGTCTGCAGACGCTGATCCTGACGCACACGCCTGTGAGCGGACAGGCCATCCTGCATTTCCACAGTGAGACGTTACCTGTGAACACACCTGTGTTTATTATCTCTGTTAGCACGAGCTAATCATTGATAATGTGTGTGTGTGTGTGTGTGTGTGTGTGCAGGTGTGTGCGCTAATATCAGGTCTATCAGGGTCGAGGTCTCGGTGTCAGATTACTTTGAGGAGCCAGACGCTCCTGAAGCTCGACGACTGTTTGGGGAAATTCTCAGTACGTTAAAGGTGAGTTTGAGTGAGAGCGGGGGATTCTGGGAAATGGTGTCCTGGTCTTTCTGCTCATTTCCGGCGTCTTTTCTGTTGCTAACAGAAACACGTTAGCAACACAAACGTGTCTCTCACAAAGCCTCAGTGAAGCGGACACAGGCTGTCACTTGACTGGGGTGAATTAATCTGCTGGTAACCATAGCAACGGTGCAGATTCTTACGCTGTTATTTTTATGTTTCTCCCTCGCAGGTTCTCCAGATGCATCCAGGACTGTGTGATGTCCTGCAGGTTAAAGCTGAAGGATTCTGCTGACCTCAGCACACACACACACACACACAGAGTACACACAGTACACACACACACACAGAACACACACACATGAGGCTGAAATGTCCCCACAAATCACAACGTCCCTACAATGTTGGTTACTTTGCGGTCCTCACAAAGGCAGCAGTAGGACATACACACACTCACATGTCGGTACTTGTGCACTCGTGAGGACCCACGTTTACCAATGCTGGGGCCTTGAGAGAAAAGCAGATGCTAGGCTAACACGGATGCTTACATTAGCGTTAATATTAGCATTTACAAGCTACAGATGCTAAGAATTTACCAAGCTAGCAGAAACAGAAAAACAAATGACAAAAAGATCAGGACCGAACAAACCCCGATCTGTACAAAACCCTTTACATGAAAGCCCCTTAAAATATTTTAAAATTTTAATTAAATAATTAATTTAAATATTTCCTCCTCCTTTAGCAGGAAACACCCTTTATTCTTACTCTATTTTGTCAAAATCCCCTTTCGTTATTTAAGACAAAACATCAAATTCCTTTTAAAAATAACCCTTATCCTCCATTAACAAACCCTTTATTCGTAGCCTTTAGTTTGACGTACCGGCCCTTTAAGCTGACAGCATTGTCATTTTTCTACAAATCTTTCTTCTACTTTAAGGTAAAATAAAAAAACCTTTAATGTCACTTATTAACTGTAATAAGTGAACTTTTCCTTTTCCTTTTGCGTTATCTTTTAAACATAAGCACAAGCACACACGAGTATGCACAAATATTTTTGCACAAAAAAACCCACTGATTCATACACCAAAGACAATCATTCATTCATTCATTAAAACACGCATTGTCTATTGTATGTAAACGTCCATCAACAATGTCTTTCATTGTGTTTGTTGATATTCAGGTGCTACGTGTCATTTTACCGCCAATAAAACATTTTAAATAAGTTTCCTGAGTTTTGTGACGTTAATGAACAAAACGTTAAAAAAGCAAAAATGAATAAATTGAACATTAAGAAAACAAATATATAATGTGTATATATATTGATTTATATATATACATATATACTTCTTCTAAGTAGCTAAATTCGATTTTATTACAATCTTATTTTGTGTGTGTAAAATTTAATATTAACAGTTTCCTCTGTGACAAATGTCAAGAGCAAAGGTCAGCTTGGTGTGTGTGTGTTTGTTCGGCAAACAAATGACCTTTAACCCCAGCAATGAGAGAGTAAGAGAGGGGGAGATTGCGCTAACCAGTGAAAGTGTTTAAACAGTGGGAAAGTGTGTACGTTTGTCTGTTTGTTTGTGTTGTTGTTGTTGTTGTCGCCATGGTTTTCCTCAGGAGGACGTCGCTGCTCCGCTGCCTGCTGTTGTCGGCCATGTTGGCTCTGTTCCTCTTTGTCAGCTCTTTGTGGCTTCGTGAGTTTAACTAAGTTCAAGTGTTTAACTTGAGTCAATTGTAACTTGTAATTGTAAGATACGTCTTCAGTAATACTTTATATTTGATACTTTTGTGTAAAACACTGATTTACTGTATGAAAGTTTCCCACATTATGGTTACAACGTGGCAAACAGAGTTTTATACGTCACTGCTGAGCTTGAAACAAATGTATGAAATGTATAGACCATGTACTAAAACTACTAAAACTTGACCTTTTTAAAACACTGTCACTAAAGTTGCTAACGTGTCATATTGTAATAAGGAGTGAAGTAAAGTCTTTTAGTTGAATTAAGTAGTTTAGTAAAATTCTAGTCATAGGATAAGGATTTAAAATTGTTTAACTTATTTTAATTTAATTTAATACATCAGAGAAAGATTAAAAAAACTATAATATAGAATAAATGAAATTGTGCTAAAATATGATTGTATCGTAAAAAGTTCCCAAAAAAGTCATAGGATGATAAAGTAGTTAAAATGTTTATTAATGTATTACAAATATATATTAATATAATTAGTAAGGAGTTGAAAGTTTTATAACTTAACAGTGTAGTAAAAAAGTTACAAACAAATCTAGAAAAGTCAAAGGATGGCAATTATATATTTTTTTAAAAACCTAAAATATATTATTATAATATTAATATTATATTATAGTCTTAGAGCTAACCAACAATAAACAGCTACTGTATAAAGGTGACCTGGCAGTTTATATATAAGTAAGATATCTGTAAAGATATAAAATGCTGAATCATTTTGTTTCTATTTTTTTCTTCAGCTCAGGGCGGAGCCAGAGACTGCGGCTCCGCCTGGCAACCATGTTTCAATTTTTACCAAACAGTAAGAGACACATACACACACACACACACACAAGATGTCCGAAATGACGCAAAAAAGTCATAGTAAGCTGTCCAAAATGTCACAATATATCAGTGTAGTGAGGTGTCATTACATTAACATTAACATTAATCATGTGAAAACAGGTTTTTAGAGAAGTAGGGAGCGCAAACATTTTTTTATGAATAAAGGTTCTCATCCCTGTGGTCAAACACCGAGGTCCTCACAAGGATACCAATACCAGAAATGCTTTAACTCCCTCTTTTTAAAAAGAAACGTGTATATATCCTAATAAACTAAGTAAAAGCTGTGTCCAGTATAAAGATAAAAAGCTTGCTCTATTTCTCTCTCAGCCTGAACCTCCACTGGTTCCTCAGGAGTGGGTGGAGTATGGCGAAGCCCCGCCCCTCATAAAGGATTGTCCTGGCCAGTCGTTTCAGGTCCGTCGTCTTCTGCTGCATTTAAAGTCCAGTCTGTCCAGTGACAACGACGACGACGTCCTGCTGGAGCCGTATCTGCAGAGCTGGGATCAACTGCTCAGGTTAGTTAGCGTTAACTTAATCTAACTTTAACTTTGTATTTGATTTAACGATGTGGGATGAACTCATGATGAGAGAAATCAACAGAAATATAAGACTGAGAAGATTCTGCGGGTTAACTATTAAATATCAGTGTAGCAAGGTGTCCAAAATGTCGCAAAATGTCACGTAGTAAGGTGTCTGAAATATTGCTAAATGTTGTGTAGTAAGGCATCTGAAATGTTGCAAAATATCAGTGCTTAGGTCGTATGAAATGTCGCAAAATATCGTGTAGTAAGGTATCCGAAATGTCGCAAAATATCATTGTATAAGTCGTCCGAAATGTTGCAAAAATATCCAGGGGGTAAAGCCTCCGAATTGTCACAAAAACATCAAAGTAAAGCGTCCGAAATGTCGCAAACAGTCAGTGTAGTAAGGCTTTCGATATGTTGTAAAATATTGTAGGTGTCCAAAATATCGCAAAAAATATTGTAGAAGAAAGGCGTCCGATATGTCGCAAAATGTCAGTGTAGTAAGGTGTCCGAAATATCGCAAAACTTTGTAGAAGAAAGGTGTCCGAAATGTGGCAAAATATCGATGAAGGCGTCCAAAGTGTTGCAAAAACAATAAAAATAATAGCATGCGAAGATTCTAAAATGTCGCGTGTCATAACGAGTGAAAACATCAAACAGATAAAAGTCGTAAGTAAATGGTTTTCGTCTTCGTCAGGTTCATGGAGTCTCTGGGGACGATGGTGAGTTTCTTCTCTCAGAAAGTCAGCGACAAAGTCTCTCTGATCCGAGAGCTGTCACTCAAACACGCCGCAGAGGATCATGGGAAACGCGACGCCGCCAACCGAACGCCGTCACCTGGACTGAAACACGGCGTGAGTGTCGCGAAAACACGTGTGTGAAAATGTTTTTGTACATTTTGTAAAAAAAAACAAAAATAATTTCTGCGAAGGCCTTTCGCTCGGTGCGGTCGATGGTGGAGGCGGAGCTAAAGGCGGGCGCGGTGGACTTCACCCGCCGCTCAGACTCGGGCTGTCGGACGCTGCTGAGGCTCCATCGCTCTATGCTGTGGCTGAAGCTGATGTTGGACGGTTTGGCCCAAGGACCGGACGCAGACGGACGGTTCAAAACCCCCGGAGAGCTGAGCAGGTAAAACAAACAAAACAAGTGACCAGCGCCGTTACCACGGAAACACTTTAATGAACAACCGCTGAACCCGCAGAGACGCCTACATGGTAGCGTTGGCGCCGCACCACCACTGGGTGCTGCGTCAGGCGGCCGAGTTCGTCTTCCTCGCCCTCCCGGAGAGAAGCTACTTCCTGCAGCTGGTGTGCGTAAACAGCCAGGAGGAGGCCACGCCCATTCTGCGCATCATGATTCGCGCGCTGGCGCGGGTTCACCAGCGGACGCAGCGGATACTGAGCGAGTTCGACATGCTGGAGCTGCCGTGACGTCAGGTTTACGCTTTATTTACAGGATCAGAAAAACACAGATTGTATTTTTGACAGATTTATTTATTATCGTTACTTTTCTGTGTGTTAGAAGTTTTGCTTGAATGCTAAAGAGTTAGTTCAGGTGTTTTGTCACAAGAGACGACAACATGTCAGTTTAAGTCTACGATAGAATCTTGTTTGTAAACCACTCACTCTCCCACACCAAAGCCCAGAGAGAAAATCAGCGATTTAAACTCACTGGGACACAGGAGCTGCTGGTCTGCTGCTGCCTCGTGTGGTCACTTTGTGTCACTGAGGTAAATCTGAACGAAGGATTTTTAATGCCGAAGTGACAAAATAAGACATTTGAACTTAGTGATGGAGGCAGCAGTGGATCAACAACTCCTGTGTGTGTGATGTTAAAATCACTGGTTTTCTCTATGGGCTTTGGTGTGGGAGAGTGAGTGGTTTACAAAAGTCTGTGTCACAGTGAGATAAAGACGTGAACATGTGTGGATATAAACTGGCAGCCATGTTTTCACTCAGTGTTTGTGTCTTATTCTGCTTCACAAAGCTGCAGTGATTCAAAAGTCTAAATTAAAAAGTCTTTTGTAAAAAAACATGTCGATGTTGAGGCAGTTTCTTTCAAACTTTGGCCACTTACACAACAATGGACCTGTGAAGGAAACAGGATCAGGACTGTGCGTCCAGACTCTGGGACCCGTGTCCTCCGTCGTCTCCTGCGTGTCCCGCGCGTGCGTCCGTCTCGTGTCTCCTCATGTGCGTCTTCAGACAGTGGCTCTGCGTGAACGCTCTGTCGCACAGCGAACACTTGTACGGCCGCTCGCCGTTGTGCGTCCTCATGTGAACGGTCAGGTGATCCTGGCGAGCGCAGCCTTTGCCGCAGACCTTGCACACAAACCGCTTGACGCCCGCGTGGCTCGCGGCGTGCGTCTTCAGAGAACTGGTGGTCTTGAAGGAGCGGCCACACTCGGCACAGGCGTGCGGCGCCGCGTCCGAGTGCACCGCCGTGTGTCTCGTCAGGCAGCTTCTGGCCACGAAGCGCTTGCCGCAGACGTCGCAGACGTACGGCCGCTCGCCGCTGTGCGTGCGCAGGTGACCTTTGAGCGCGCCGTTGGACAGGAAGGTCTTACAGCAGACGTCGCAGAGGTAGCGCCGCTCCCGCGCCGCGTGGACCCTCAGGTGCGCCTTCAGCCGGTCAGGGTGTTTGAAGCGCTTCCCGCACACCTCGCAGACGCAGCGCTGCTCCGCCAGGTGAGTCGCCCTGTGGCGCCGGAACGCCGTGACGCCGCTGAGCGTTCTCCCGCACTCGCCGCAGCGGTACGCGTCGGGAGCGCCGTGCGTCTTGCTGTGATATTTCAGCTGCGTCTTCAGGCCGAAGCGTTTGCCGCAGACGCCGCAGCCGTGCGGTTTCTCCGCCACGTGAACCCAGCGGTGATTATTTAAGCCGGCGCGGTGCGTGAAGGTTTTGCCGCACGCGTCGCACCTGAAGCGGTTCTGCTCGGCGTGCGTGGCCACGTGTCCGGCGAGCTTGCCGGCGCTGGAGTAGGACTTGCCGCAGAGCGCGCAGTCGTGCATCTCGTGCTGGCGTCGCAGGTGAGCCTTGAGCTCGTCCACGGAGTCGAGGCGAGCGCCGCACACGCCGCACTCGCGCAGCAGCTCGTCCACGTGGCTCCAGGCGTGTTTGAAGAAGCCGCCCCGGAATTTGTAGGACCGCCCACAAACGTGACACCGCAGTTTACTCGGCGCAGCGCTGTGGCCTCCGGGTGCTTCCGTCCTCCTCGTTTTTTTGGGCGCTTTCCAGTCGGACTGTTGCGATGGCGAGCTGACGGCGAGAGCGTCCGCTCTGAGATCAAAACAACAGTCGTTCAAAAACTTGTTTTACTCATAAAAACATAAACATCCGAGTTAATCACCTCAAACTGCTTCCTGCTTCCTGTTCCGTCGCCGTCATGTCCTCCTTCTTGTTTCCTGGCAGCATGTGAAGCTCCGCCTCTTCCTTCCCCTCCAGCTCGTCTCTCTGCGGGAATTTTTTTTTTAATTCTCTAAAAAACATTTAATTTTTTCACAATGGAAGTGTAATGACCTTCAGTCGTCTGCAGAGGGCGAACTTTCCCACTCTGGTGGACCATTTTTTATTTTCTTTAATTGTTTTATAAAAATTATATAAATTTAAAATTGTATTTTTTTTACAAACTTAGCTATATTTTAATTTTGTATCCATTAATTAAATGTGACAATGTATTTTCATAAAACTGAATATTTTTTAATTCATTGTGTTTTAAAAAAAAATGGATTTAAAGTTTAACTATTTTTATGTTACATTTTATATTATATTATGTTTTTTTTATTTATTTAATTCTCTAAATTTTCCCTTATTTTTTTTTACATCTTTATTTTTTAACACTGGAAGTGTAATGACCTTCAGTCGCAGGTAGAGGGCAGACTTCCCCGCCCCCGTGGACCTGATGGCGGTCAGGATTTCCTCCGGCGTCAGGGTCCTGGTCCTCAGAGGAAACAGTCTGCGGCTCCTGTCGCTCACGAACACGTCCACGTGTTTGTGAGGCGGCAGCTGAGGGAAGGTGGAGCGCAGCAGCTGCAGGAAGTCTGCCTCCTGCAGGCCGCGAGGGCACTGCAACTCCAGCAGGGGGCACTTTTTCAACACTGGAACACATCCAGAAATAAAGAAATAAAATTAGAATGTATTTATTCTCCTTTAACGGTGAGTTCAGCTTCAATTTGCACCTTGAAAATAGGTTTATAAATCATATATTTTGCAATCTCCAAACAACAACTTTGTTTTTGTGCAGAAAAGCAGCTAAAAATGTATCTGATGACGCATCAGAAAACAGATGAAACTCACCAGCATTAGAGAGACGGTCGACCTGCGCGCTGTGCAGGAGGCGGAGCTTCAAATCCAGGTGATTTGACTCCGAGTCGTTGATCCGAGGTCTGCCGGGTTTTCTTTTCATGGAGCTAGAAAAACAATATTAGCATTAAATAAACACATAGCTCATTTTTTTTTTTTTTTTTACTTTCACAAAACATAAAAAGAACAAAATAATAAATAAACGTATTTCTATATTTTCTAAACTGGTGAATTATCGAAATTTTTTATTAACAACTTATTTTGGCTAAAAACGTAAAACTTTGTGTTTAGGCAGTTTACGCTGTCTACATACGTCTGGCCACAAGGGGGCTCCATTCCACAGCCGGGTGCAGTTTCTACGATAAACTGACCTGGACTCGATCTGAAAATCTGGATCCTGCAGGTCTTGTTGTTTCTGTGGGGAGTTTATTTCCAGTTGCACCGTCTGCTCTTCATCGTCAGAACCAAAATCGTCACCGTCGTCGTACCACAGGAAATCCGCGCCCCCGCTGTTTCCCCCTACTGGACACACATGGGAAAGCAAACGTCTCGTTGTGTTGACCAAGTGAAAATGTGCTCACTAATATATTATAACTGCAGTGCATTAGTGACGCTGACCACAAGGGGGCGGAGTCTGTAAATGACCTCTGACCCTGTGTGAGGACGTACCTGACTGCTGTGTTTGCTGCTCCTCGTCTTTGTCCAGGTCCACATCACGTGTGCTGACGTCTGTGATCAGAGCTTTCAGGGGGTTTTACACAAGATAAAGTCAAATTAGGTCAAGACTGAAAAGTGACTAAATGTACAAAACAAAAGCTTAAATTACAGCCGAATTATAAATGACTTAACGGTAACTTGGGTAAACTTTCAGTATTCACTCTCAGGACTAAGCAGTCGTGTCAGCGAGCTGAGAAACATTCAATTCGCTGTTTTTCAAATGAGCTTCGACAGAACCAGGCACAAAGTCATGACACTGGAACAAGTGACCTGTTTATCTATATTTTAAGTCGTGAAAACCACAAACCAGATGTAGATACGTATTGAATGCCGAATTGTTTGACATATCATAAAGAAAATGCAGAAAACATTTGAGTAATTCAATTGAAAGTAATTACATTTAACACTGAGCATATAAGTGTTAAACCGTCGTAATTCACATGAACCAACGTGAAAAATGACCTATTGTACAGAATCAATTATTCATTTTCTATTTAGACAAAAGCCGAACTGTCAATCACATCATTGAAACTTGTGTAAACCTTAACTCGGTGTGCTCAGAATCAAGAGATCAAGTCAGCGAGCAAATTAAATATTAATTTATTAAATTGCAAGATTCTTACATTAAGTCCGGCATCCCACGGACAGAACAGGAAATCACTAATGATCCAAAGCACAAAATGACAAAAAAGTACAAAATTCAGTTAATGGTGTGGTATTTTTATGAAAGCCGAATTGTAAATCACATCATGAAAACCCATGTTAGCGTCAACATGTAATGTTCACACATTGGGGGGCGTGTCCGTAAGTCATTTAACATTAAATTGCCAATTTTCCAAACCGAGTTTGGTACAGCAATTTGAAAATAATGATAATAATTTAAAAAATTGCTCACCTGTTCTCTCCAGTTTGACCCGCGGCTGCAGCAGAACCCGCAGCTGCTGCTTCTGCCGGTCGATCTCCAGCCTCAGGCCCGCAACCTCCTCCTCGTACCCGGTCACGGTTCTCTCCACCACCGCTAAGATTTCCTTCGCGGCCGTGGACATTTTCTCTGCGACAATTCCTCTCAGAATCTCGGCCTTCGACGTGTTCTCGAGGCCGCGGAGATTCTCGCTACTTCCGTCTGTCCAACAAAACATGTTTGTCTGTTTGTTTGTTTGTTTGTTTATTTACAGCTTCACCGTTTTGTTTCGCATTCGTCGCGCGCGGGGCGAGTCGTTCCAGGTTGTGGTGCAGCTCCAACAACGGTCCGACGAGAAACAGACGAACACAAACTCTAACGCAACAAAGTTTCAACTTCCTAAAAATCTTCTCATAAATGTGGTAAAAATACAGATTCAGGCGCAAATAACCGCGGAAAAACTACAATATGAATCTACCAAAGTTAAATATTCAAATGTTATGAGGAAGTCAAGTCTGCGTACACTTTTATCTTAAATGACCGCAAAGTATGGAGGGTAAACGCTGCCATCATTTCCAATTCAGAAATAACCAGACTAACATGAATTTGAATATGTGTGTGTGTGTATATATATATATATATATATATATATATAAAACAATATTTCTGTATTATGTATCTGCCTTTTCATTAATGTTGCCCTTTCATGTTTTATTTTTTAACCCTTATAGCAAACACATGAATATTTATTAATAGTAGTTTAAGTTTATTTCATCGGACCCATTTAATCCAAACATTTGTAAAGATTTGGGTCTTACTGCCAAGCAAAAAAAAAAAGTGTTTTTTAATTTAAAATTAATTTCTTTTTAAATAAACAAAGAAAAACTTGTTCCAAACATCAAAGTAAAGTGATAATTGTTTAAAAATCACTGTGACACACCGTTAATGCCGAGGGAGCGCTTTATTAGGAACACCTTCAGTCGTTCCAACGACAAACTCAACACTTGAAAGTAAAAAAACAACAATGTACAATAAAACACGAAACATCTACATCTAATTTGAACTTCTTTTCTTTTTTTTTTGTCAATTCTTCCGCAGTTTACGAACAGCGACCCGAAACGTCGCAGGCACAACGTTGCACAGTGTAAGAATCTAGAGCTAAAGAAGAAACAAGCGCCAAATTGTGAGCTCTAGAGTTTGACGTTGTTTTAAACAAACGTGGATGAATTCTGCCGCTGAAACCACCTGACCCGCCTCCTTCTTTGCGTTTTAATTCATTCACTTTAAAAAAGTACAACTTAAAATAAAAAAATAAATGTAAAAAAAAATGTGCGTCGACACTAACGAAAATAAAACAATGTGTTTTTGAGCTTTTTTGGGAGATAAAAAACATAAAAGTACATTTCAAAGTCACGTTTAGAAACAGTTGAGGAATCACATTTTTTTTTCCAGGGACATTTTAAACTTTTCTTTTTTTTTTACCTTGTGTGGCTGATTTTTAGCCACTTAAAAGACTCAAGGTAATAAAATGTACGTCAGTTTAACTTTATGATATTTTAAGAATGTGTTTACGTCTTTATCTCACGGTCAGACAGACTTTTCCAACAGGAAACTGAAGTTTGTAAACCACTCACTCTCCCACACCAAAGCCCATAGAGAAAATCAGTGATTTTAACATCACAACACACAACAGTCGTTGATTCACTGCTGCCTCCATCACTAAGTTCAAATGTGCTATTTTGTGAATTTGGTGTTTAAAATTATTTGTTCAATATAACACCAGTGACACAAAGTGACCACACGAGGCAGCAGTGGGCCAGCAGCTCCTGTGTCCCCGTGAGCTTAGATCACTGATTTTCTCTATGGGGTTTGGTGTGGGAGAGTGAGTGCTTTACAAACACTATTTTTTCTTCTTCTTTTTTAAAAAAAAAAAAAAAAAAAAAGGTGAAAGTTAGCCTCTGTAGGTCAGACTGGTTCTCAGCACAGGGGGCGCTCACAGCACAGCCAGTGCCTCACACAACAATACTTCATTTTAGTGAAATTCCGTGACCACGTGCAGCACTTTCTGAATCAGCAGCTTGTCAATGTTTTCTAAACGTCTATAAAAGTGGCCCAGGTGTGGCTCTTCACGTGACCGACAGCAGCTTGGACTTTGCCGAGAACTTCCCGCCGCGTTTCCCGACGCCTGGTTGCCACTCGTGGCTCCTCATGTGAGCCTGCAGCTTCCAGCCCGCACTGAACGTTTTATCGCACACTTGGCAGGCGTGCGAGCGCTCCCTCGCCGCCGAGCGGCCCAGGTGTCGCAGCATGTGCTGCGACAGAGTCCCGAGGCTGCGGTATGAGTTGGGGCACATGCTGCACTGGAACGGCCTCTCGTCCGTGTGCGTCGCCCGGTGAAGTTTGAGCTTCATCTTGGACGCGAAGGCCCTCTGGCAGATGTCGCACTTGTGCGGTTTGTCCGGCGAGTGGACCGTCATGTGATTGTTCAGCACCCAGGGCTCGGCAAACGCCTTGTGGCAGACCGTGCACTGGTACGGCCGCTCGCCTTTGTGCCGTGCGATGTGTCCCTTGAGGCCGGTGGTGGACAGGAAGGACTTCCCGCAGATGTCACAGTTGTGCGTCTTCAGGTGACCCTGAAGGTGGCTTCTCAGCTCCTCCGTCGTCCCGGAGTGCTCCCCACAGACGCCGCAGAGCCTCGCCGGATCCTCCACGTGATTCCAGCAGTGTTTGATCAACAAGCTCATGGAGCCGCGTGGAACTCTGCAGACGGAGCAGGACAGAGGAGCGGCGGCGGCGACACCGTTCGTCCGGACCTGCTTTTTCTTCTTCTTCTTCTTCTTCATCTGGACGGCTGATGGGACTCGCCACCGCCCTGTTGTCTTCTTCGAGCGTTCACTATTCTGATCAGCGCTTCTGACCGGCACCCTGTCTGCTTTGTTGTTTAGCTCCTCTTCTTCTCCTCCTCCGTCTTCCTTCTCGCTCTCAGAGACGAGCAGCGGCTCTGTCCACCGCAGTCCGGATGTCTCTCTGTCGTCTTCTTCACCCGGGACGATTCCCTCTGCTTGGACGCGACTGTCGGTAACAAATGACAGAGTTACGACACAGTCGGAGAAAGTGACAACCTCTTACGACACGTTCGGGATCAGAGACTCACCTGCTGCTCAGTCCGGTTTGATCCGACGTGGACGGAGAATCTTCAGCAACGCCACCTTCTCCCTTCCGGAGAAGATGTTTTTCCACGCTTGTCGGGGCTTCGTGTGGTCCCTAGAGATCAGAAAAGGATCAAGAGACTGCGTTCACCAACTACGGGCATAGATGAAGGTCTACGAGGTCTTAAGACTATGTTCCCGAAAATAAGAACGAGAACGTTACCCTCAGCTGGATGAAGAGGTTGGAACTGGGGCTGGAGTCCAGGATCTTCTGGATCTCCTCCGGTGTCATCATCTTGACCCTCAGAGGATGGAGTCTCCTGGTCTGGTCGCTTGTTAAAATGTCAAAAGGTTTACCGACGGCCAGCTGAGGGAACGTGGACTTGAGCAGCTTCAGGAAGTCTATCTCCGTAAGACCACGAGGACAACGCAGCTCCTGCACCGGGTTCCTCTTCAACACTAGAGGAACAAGATCATTTTTCTTGATCCACAAACGTCATACAAAACATCTACTTTAAAATCAACTGCTTTAAATGTACCCAAAGCTGAGACCACGTTGATCTGCGCTTGCAGGAAGCGGACGTTGAGAACCATGTGGCTCTTCGTGTTCTGTGGACCGTCCACTCTGTGGAACAAGGACAGTAGAGATCAGGACCTGGGGCCTCATGTATAAAAGACGGCGAGTCCTGCACACGTTTTCTTTATACATCCCAGCAAACGTGAAACTGAGCGGAGGTGAATGAGTTACAGACCACGCCCCTGTTCCACCCACAGAATATAAAAATGACTCTAAAACGCCGTCTCTGACGCCTTCTTCCTGAAGAAAAAGGACAAATGAGGCAACAAAGAAAGAGGGAAATAAAAGAAAAAGAAGGAAAGTGCGCGATCAACGCATCAATTAATGACGTATAAATCTGTAAAAAAAAGGTTATTTTGGTCAGGTTTTTTTTGGAATTAGTGATAAACACGAAGGAACTAAATGTCAGGGTCACAGCATCTGCAGGCTGAGAAGAAAATGGTGGCTCTGTTTGGATTTACCTCGGTGTTGGCATTGTTTGATCAGCGGTGGACAAAAGATCTTTATCTCTGGTGTGGACTTCGTCAACAGCCTGAAAGACATAGAACCCTCAAATAATGACAGATTTAAAACAATATATCCTTCATAAGTTGGAGTTTGATAGCAACAACCTGACTTTCTCAAAATGTCTTATGTATTAAATCAAGAAAAGAGTCATTAGCATCAAAGCTAAAGCGAAATGAAGCAGTGAACTGGACTGTGTCCTGTGAGGAGACCTCACATTAGCTAGCAGCAACAAACGGACGTACGTTTAGTCGGATGTAGAGAGCCGAGTAACCGGATCCAAAGGACTTGACTGCCGTCTGGATCTCCTCTGGTGTAAGAGTCTCGACTTGCAGAGGAAAGAGTTTCTTGGATCTGTCAGACAGGAAGAAGTCAAAGGACCTTCCAGGTGCCAGCTGAGGGAAGGTGGACCTCAGCAGATCCAGGAATTCCGTCTCCTGCAGGCCGACAGGACACTGCAGCTTCTGCTGCTTGTACTTTTGGAACACTGAAAGAAAGAAGGAAGAAGTCGATGAGTTAGCTGGTAGTTCTGAGGTTCGGGATTGATTAAAAGTTAGTCCTGCAAACAGTCCATCCAATTTCTTCTTTTTATCTGATATTGCGGGTCAGCCCACTGACCAACTGTGGGATTTTGGGCTTAAAACCAAAGGTTTACAGTTTGAATCCCTGCCAAGTCAAGGGCTGGGGTACTCCTAGTCCCGGAGACCAAGCCAGGAAAATGGGAGGGTTGTGTCAGGAAAGGCATCCGGCGGTAACCCTCTGCCAAATAAAACATGTGGATTATCTGATGTCGTCACCCCTAGAGACATAAAAGCTGAGGTTGTCGGGTTCTAGGGGCTGTAGGTCAAGCTGGATGTTCTGGACGTTCTTTTTCGCAGCACTATTTACCAGTTTTGGTGTCAAATGTGTTCTTGCACGACTGACTGAATAAGAAGGTCGCGTGTTACCATTAGCACAAGCCTGAGTTTGTCCAGTCTTTCTCTTCAAGTCGTTCCAAACCAAAAGACCCATACCAGTTCACTCCGATGTCCAATCTCATTCTTTACAAGTTACTGGACCCAAATACTGCTGATCTGTTCTTAATGGTATCACCAAACCTAAACACGCCAACACAGTGCAGAATACGTGCAGAATAAACCACTTTTCATTTACATTTGGTTGAGAGACGGTTGATGTTTGAGTCCTCCAGAATCCAGATCTTCAACTCTAAAGAGGTCGCCGTTAGTCTGGAACGACCTCTGCTGTTCCGTTCAGACCGATCCCTGGGAAACAAGGACAGAGATTAGGACCTGGATCGTGACACCTGTAGATGATGATGGTGGACTCCTTGTTTTGGACTTACCTGTTCTTCAGCATCGTTGAATCACCTTCTGATGGAGGATCTCTGTCTCTGCTTTGGAGGTCTTCAAGAGGCTGAAAGCAGATTTTGAATCTCAAGTTTCTGAGTGACGCACAAGACAGTGAAGAGTTTGACAAACACCGTGAGGCAGACAGAATACCTTCGGTAGAACGTAGAGGTATAGGCGCTCTTTGGCCACCATGTCCTTGTGGATTTCCTCCGGCGTCAGAGTCGTGACGTTCAGAGGAAACAGTTTCTTGGTTTTGTCGGACGTAAAAAGCTCTAATGTTTCACTGTCCGCCAGCGCAGGGAAGGTCGACCTCAGCAGGTCCAGGAAGTCCGTCTCCTGTAGATGGCGAGGACACTGAAGTTTGTGAAACGGGCAATTTCCGATCACTGGAACACACAAAGGAATCATTGAAGGGATGTCGAAGAAAAACCTCTGAAAGACTGTTTACATGGTAACAACTAAGTCTCTTTCTGCTCCAACTGAACATATACTTTGGTTTAAAATCACCACGTTTAGACTCACATTTGGTCGAAGAGTCTTTCAGGATATGGATCTTAAGGTCCACATGGCTCTGTGCTTCGGTTTGCTCGAGGTCTGATGGGAGATCAGCAGCAGCTTGGTTCTGAAATGCAAGAAATGTGTGTTTGTAAGACGGAATGGCACATTTTACGATACCTTAAGTACATGCTTATAGCTTTATGTCACTGTTAGACTTTTACAACAGGAAAGTGAAGTTTGTGAATCACTGTCTCTCCTACACCAAAGCCCATAGAGAAAATCAGTGATTTAAGCTTGTAGTGATGCAGGAGTTGTTGATCCAGTGCCGCCTCCATCGCTAAGTTCAAATGTGTTGTTTTGTGACGTCTGCGTTTGGATTTACCGCCATGACTCAAACTGACCACACGAGGCAGCAGTCGCCCAGCAGCTCCTGTGTCCCTGTGAGCTAAAAATGTTGATTTTCTCTATGAGGTTTGGTGTGGGAGAGTGAGTGGTTTAAAAACTCCAATTTCCAGTGGCTGTATATGAACAAACAATCAGCTGATTCTTCTTTACCCTCAGGCGGATGAAGAGGGCCGATCGGCCCTTGATTTTCTTGTAGACCTCGACCGGTGTCAGACTCGTCACACTCACGGGAAACATGTTCCTTTTTCGAGTGCACATGAATAAGTCGAACGATTTATCGTCCACCAGCTGTGGGAACATGGACCGAAGCGTGTCCAGAAAGTCCTTCTCCTGCAGGTGAGCAGGACACATCAGGGTCTTCTGTGGGTACTTTTTATAAACTGGAACACAAACAAACATGTGTTTACAGATTTCAACTAGTTAGTTACACAATTTTAAAGTGTTTTAACAAATTACTATAAAGAGAGCAAGTACACCGACACAGGAGCTGCTGGTCTACTGCTGCCTCGTGTGGTCACTTTGTGTCACTGAGGTCAATCTGAATTAAAGTTTTAAAACGCTGAAGTGACAAAATAAGACATTTAAACTTAATAATGGAGGCAGCAGTGGATCAACAACTCCTGTGTGTGTGATGTTAAAATCACTGATTTTCTCTATGGACTTTGGTGTGGTAGAGTGAGTGATTTACAAACTTCAGTTTCCTGTTGGAAAAGTCTGTCTCACAGTGAGATACAGTCAGCATTGACTGCACTAAGAACCAGCCTGAAGCCCTCAACTCACCTTCCCTGTTGATCACCTCAATCCCAGGATCCTCCAGTAGGCGGATCTTGATAGGGAGGCGGCTCAGAAATCGTCTGCGCTTCTTAGCCCGAACTGTGGGAGTCGATGACCTGAGCGCAGGAAAAACAGAAATTTATGTTCACCTCCTTTAAAGTTTGTTCATATCAACGTAGTTTACGTCATAACTGTGATAAAGTGTCGTACATTAATGCATTCCTGTAATCCAGCTCTGTGAGTGGAGCCTGGTCGTCTGTAGGGGGCGCCAGCGCTCGCTCGTCCTCGTAATGTTCTCCGGTGCCCATGAGGACACACGTGCTCCCGTCCTCTATATTTGCAGAGACGCAATTTACTGTTAGAAACCCAACGAAAATGACATCAAAAATAACAAAGATCGCAATGTCAACAGATATCAAAAAATGTCGGCAGTACTTTTGCAATGTGAAATGTCGGAAAATGTGACTCGACAAGTTTCAGAGAAACCCCAGAAGCTAAAATTTGCTTAATTTCAAAATTCAGTCATTTTCACCCCAGATTTGACTTGAATTCTAACTCAAATCTTAGAATTAAGACGTTTCTTATCTGATTTCCGACTTTAATCTCATAATTCTGACTTTATTTTCACCTAGCCCGTATTGTTGCTGTAGCTCCTCCTGACGATGTCCACCTCCGCTGTGGAGCGGCTCGCTCACTGGAAACACCTGCTCGGCTTCTGGAAGAGTCCAAAATAATTCAAAAACCAGGTTAGAATTTTGTTTTACTTTGTAAAAACACACACAACAATGGTATTCACGACAATTTAACGACGTCATTTGCTAATTCATGTGACTAAATAAGCAGCACGTCATATAAAATGGCTGCTGCTAACAAAAATGTACGTTTATTTATTTACTTTCTGAAGTTAGCAACTAACTGATCGACTGATGCCCATAGTTGATATATGATGCAAAAATGGTTTAATTAAACAGTTTCTCCAGCACGTTTACATTTAAAATAACATTACAGATGAAGTCAATATTGAACATGTGAAAAAACTTTTTCAAATTATCACATTTTTAGCAACTGCATTTCTCAGGACAATAACTTTTAAAAATAGTGTAATTAAGTTTTTACTCAATTAATTCAATAACAATCAGTGAGTTAAATGATAAGAAAAAAAAAGGTACAGATTAATGGAGCGATTACTTCATCACTATCGCTACTTGTTAGCGTAAGCCTGAAATTCGTCAGCGCACACTTTGACGCTATACTTTTGCGCAAACCAAGTTTGAATGAAGCCGAATTGACGAGGAGTTAGTGCAGTTATTGTGTTTTGACACAGATGCCGCTGCGTTTCGCCGCAAATGAAGGAGTGTTAATTCCGTGTTTTTGTCAACGGGGTTCGGCGGTGATGGTGGATTGTTGTCACACGGACCCACTGGCTCGGCTTTGATCTCCGGGCTCGGGGTCTGCAGCAGTAGCTCCAGCTGCCTCCTCTGCCGGTCGATCTCCTCTCTGAACACCGACGCCTCCTGCTCGTAGCCTGCCACGGTCCTCTCCACCACGGCCAGGATCTCCTGCGCGGCCGTGGTGAGTTTCTCGGCCACGATGACCCGCAGGACGTCGGTCTTCGACATGATGTCGAGGCTCAGCTCGGACTCAGGCTCCATGTCGTCACCGCAAGACCAGTCGCGAGTCTCTACCAGCGTTTCTGCTACAAACTGGCGCGGAATGTTTTCGCCTGTCACTTCCGCTTCCGGCTGCAGATACGGACGCGAATACTGTCCGACGAGAAACACACACAAATAGCAATATGATGGATTAGCGTGTTAGGGGCTAATATTTAATTACTCATGAATTAATGCAAAATAAAGAAATGATTATAATATTTATATTAAAATTTATTACAAGGACGTTTATTATCCTTAATAAAATGAGTTAAATGTTTTGATGCTTCTTTCATTGCGTAAAGAACCTCAATTTACTACTTTTATTTCTTTTTTCTAATTATGAGTTTATGCAAGTGATTAAAATGATGAACACAAAAATAAATGCAACACAAAATAATTATAGTAAACATGAATGAGACAGATAGCTAGATACATGTTCTTAGAATTCTGACTTTAATCCCAGATTTCTGAAATTCAGACTTTTTTCTTCTGAATTCTGACTTTTTAGAATCAGAATTCTAACTGAAATCTTACAATTCAGACTTTTCAAAGTCAGAATTCAGACTTTAATCTCAGAATTCAGGCTGTTTTGGGTTTGTTTTAATATTTTTTCTATAATCTCTATAATCCTCCTTTGTAAATCCACGCCTTGTCTCAGTCTAATCTTCAGTCTCCACCGCCTACTGATCAGATTAAATGTGATCACGTGATAATTTTACAATCATTTAAATAAAAACATGTACAAATATGAACGTGTTAACCGTCTCAGATTCATATTCATAAACCCGTGCTGCAGCGTCTCTCTCTTCAGTGAGATTCAGTCTGATGATCGAGACAGCGCTGAAGCTACAGGCTGAGGAGGGGTCAAAGGTCAGAGATGTGAGCCTGAGGAAACGTGGAAGGAGGTCGTCCATGGTTTCACTGAACACACAAAAAAAGAGTATGTTGTTGTCATTAAAGCTGTAGTACGTAACTTTATGAACGTAAAATGTGGATTAAACCACGCTCTCTGTGTCGCCCGGTGACATTCCCCCAGCTGCACACAGGAAGTGATTTGTCTTACATCGACGACGGACAGCGACGACAGCGACACTGAGCGAAGTTTGACTGAAAACACAAAGAAACAACGCTCTGGTTTTTTGTTTACGAAAAAACAACAACAATCAAAAACAGTTACGAACTTACTAAGAAAAACAATGACCTGCCTTCACGGTGAGTGACATTTGTCGCAGTTTAATCTTTCCTTATGACGACTTAATGTTTTGTTATTTTGCAATATTTAGCTAACTCCGTTCCACGCACATAAACCGCGTCGTAGCGAATAAAAACGGAACTTTTGCGACTAATTTACTGCAAAACAAGTGACTTTTATGAGTTGGAAAAATCGTTCCTGGGTTTTTTTTTATTCTGCTGCCCCCAAGTGGACAAACACATGAACGACACAGTGACAGAAAACATGAAAATGAGCAGTGACAGAAAAACCTCCGGGGAAGAAGAAAAAAAACACACACAAAACATCATGAAGTGGATTTTTTTCCTCAGTCTTCAGTTTCACGTCGTGTGAATCTCACGTTTTATCGCAGTTTAATCGGATTTATCTGAATTTAATTATGGAGCAGACGTCAAATCCACAGGTAAATGTGCATTTTATTTGCTTTATTTATGTTTTTGTCGCTGATTTACTCGTCTGTCAAGTCTCTGCGTGAGAAACAGTCAGATCATTATTCTTATTTATCATTAAAACATTCATATTTTAGCATGTTTAACAGATTAATCATGATTTTAATGGTGATTTTTATGAAGCTGACGTACATTTAATGGTATAGTGTTTAAATAATGAATAATGATTATGTTGTTAAACTGTGTTTATGATTATTTATAAAAATTTACCTGAAACTATGATTTGAAACCATGTTTTTATTTACTTTAAGCCTGATTTTTTAGGTTTTTATTGTTGTTTTATCGTCTTGTTTTCATTTTATGTCATATTTTATCTGTCTGTGAAACATTCATATTTGTATATTTTTAAATCAAAGTACTTTTTATTAAAGCATTTGGAACAGATAAATCATGATTTAATGATTTTTTAAAAATATAATGGTTTATTTAACGTTGTTTTTAAACGTCATTTTCTGACATTATTTATAAAAACAGAGTTGAAAATACATCTGTGGTTTTGTTTGTTTTGTTCAGTAAAATCAATCATTTGTTGTAATATTTCAGTTTTTTTATCTTCTTTCAGGAGACGGGACGACAGCAGCAGCAGCAGCAGCAGCTGTTTGTGACCAGCGGGGGGCGACACAACACCACCACTGCTGCTGCTGTGAGTGTGTGTGTGTGTGTGTGTGTGTGTGTGAGTCATATGTTTCCTCTCTAAAACGATCAGTGTTAAACGTGACACTCACAGTCTCGGGGCTTCAGAGTGTCGGCCATCTTGTAGCCTTGCGTTAGCGTAAACATTAGCGTTTGAAGGGAGAAGAAAAAAAAATTAAAAGCCACAAGCTGTCGTCGTTTTCAGTTAAAGTCGACGCCAGTGAACCGCTAAGCCACGGCGTGGCCGTGCAGTGAGGCAAGAAAATAAAAATCTGAAAGAAAATAAGACACATTTCATCAAATTTGAATGATTTAACTTTAACTTTAAATAAACAAACTTTATATAAAACGAGTCAAACAAACCCGACGACATATTACAGTTAAACATTTGAATGAAATTTGACGCTCACTGATATTTTTGCGATCACAATGTTTCACAGAGTTAAGAACATTAAAAAAAATCCATGTTAAAATGAAAGTGTGTGAATTTAAAGATTTGAAACCTGGTCTGTCTGCAGTCGTCCGTCCATCCTCTCGTTCCCCTCCTGCTCTACAGCGACACATATTTCCCGCCGTCCTCGCCGTACAACCAGCCAATCGCCGACGCCCACTCTGTGACACGCCCCTGTTTCCGTGCCAACGGCCACACCAGGTGAGGTTTTTGAGGGGTTTGAGTGAAGGCGGAACTTTTACCTTCTTTTTTCATATGATGGCGGACACACTCTCTCTCTCTCTGTTTCTCTGTGTAATGTGTATGTCTCCCGCCCTCAGCAGCAGCGGCAGCAGCAGCAGCAGCGGCAGCAGCAGCAGCAGCAGCAGGCAGGTGGTGAAGAAGCCGCTCAACGCCTTCATGCTCTTCATGAAGGAAACGAGACACAAAGTCCTTCAGGAGGGACGAGAGAGAGAGAGCGCCGCCATCAACCGCGTCCTGGGACGCAAGGTGAGACGTTGCTGTGATGTCACAGGAGGACGTGTCAAAGAGAGACAGGAACAGGAAACTGAAGTTTGTAAACCGCTCACTCTCCCACACCAAAGCCCATAGAGAAAATCAGTGATTTAAGCTCACTGAGACACAGGAGCTGCTGGTCCTCTGCTGCCTCGTGTGGTGACTTTGTGTCGCAGAGGTCAATCTGAACAAAGGATTTCAAATGCCGAAGTGACAAAATAAGACATTTGAAGTCAGTGATGGAGGCATCAGTGGATCAACAACTCCTGTGTGCTGTGATGTTAAAATCACTGATTTTCTCTATGGGGTTTGGTGTGGGAGAGTGAGTGTTTACAAACGTGAGTTTCCTGTTATAAAACTCTGTCTAACAGTGAGATAAAGACGTAAACACGCTTCAGAATAAAAATGTCTCTAAGTGCAAACTCATGTCTGTGTCAGTGGAACTCTCTGTCCAGCTCTGAACAGTCCAAATATTACGACCTGGCCCAAAAGGAGAGATTACTCCACATGCAGCTGTATCCTGGATGGTCTGCACGAGACAACTACGTATGTCCACTACTATATATGTATATATATATATATATATATATATATATATATATATATATATATATATATATATATGTGTGTGTGTGTGTGACTGTTAGCCTCATTTTAATCTTTTTTTTTTTCCCAGGGTAAAAGGAAGAGGAGGAGGAACCAGCAGCTGCCAGGAGGAAAAAAAACACGGGAAAATAAACAAATAACTTAAATCAATCACTGGAATATTGTATCGGCCATCTTGTAAAATCATGTCATTTGCAAAGACTTTTACTCAATTTTATTAAAGTCCTAGTTCTCGGACCTCACCTTTGAATCCTTTGATGTCTCGCTCATTTACGTTCCGTGCAAATTGCCAACAATTCCAAACGGCCGACTTCCTGTTGAGTTGAGCCCACGGCGACGGTCGGCTTTTTTCTTCGTCTCGCTCGAAAACCTCAAGTTTCGGGAAATTCGGTGGAACTCAATTCTGCCTGTTTTCACCTCGGGGGGCGCTGTAGAGTCCTTGAGCAACGCAACTGCTTGTAAATGTTCAAGATTTTTTTCTGCACGTTGACGCCCTCAAAAATGACCGAAAAGACACGGATGTAATAATAATAATAATAACAATAATCTGAAGGATTATTTTGGGTGTTTTTTACGCATGAAAACCTCTGTTTATTCGGATCCGGTTGATTTTGGATAAAAAAATCGGACGCAGAGTGAGCACATTTCAGTTTAATGCTCAGAAAAACAAAATGTGTTTTCATTACGTTAAGACTTATAATTTAAATTGTAAACTTCCTTTATAAAGGAACAGAAGGTTGTTTTTTGGTCCTCCACCGTTCAGGAACTCACAGGCAACAGTCTTTTTTACAAACCTGAGAAAACCTGAACCTGATCTTCACTTATTTACTCAGTCAATGGCTCAAAGGAGGTTTGAGAGGTGAAGGTGTTTGTGTGAACGTGACGGCACCTCCTCTGTGGCTCCTCCTCTTCCTCTTCCGCTCCCACCGGTGCGGGTCGCTCTCTGCGCGTCCTCCGTCCTCATTCGTCCCTCGTTCCCTCCACGATCCTGTATCTCTGCCGGCAGGACGACGGCAACGACACCGGCCACGAGAACTCCAGAGGAACCGTGGCCTGGACGTTCCTCTCCAGGAAGTTGAAGATGGGGTTCCACCACGTTCTGGACAGGCAGCTGTTTGGAGCCTGACGAAGCGACTGGACACAAACGAACAACATGAACACACATGCATCCGATATGTCTCTGTGTGTGTGTGTGTGTGTGTGTGCACCTACATGCGAGTTGGCCATGGTGTGGTACCACCAGAACGTCCGCGTGGTAGCAAAGTACGCGATGACCACGTCGATGCTGTAGTGCTCGTGACCGACCAGGATGCAGATGACTCCAGAGGCGCTGAGCAACCAGCAGAGGGCGTGATACCACCACATCCAGCGGTGAGAGTCTGAGGACACACACACACACACACATCACAACCAGGTACTGACCCGCTGTGACATCACCCGTTGATGTCGAGAAGAACCCAGTTTGGGTTTGTTTGTCCAGAACCTTCTTGGTTTTTTTGGAAAACAGACGTGACCATATTTGGAAGATTGGACGAGCGGGGGGTGGAGCTTGCGTTAGAGCCTTAAATTGTCCCCCGCTTTATGGTCTGGTCCTGTTTTTGGGGACTTTGGGGAGCCAATTCTCAAATATGGCAAACTATCGTTACCGAAATCACAATATACATTGTGGGAAAAAAAGGTAAATTTACAGCCACAAATTCCCAATAATTGCAATGGAAAGTTCCTTCATTAGAATATTTCCAAAGTTCCCAATCCAAAAGGTGAACAAATCTCACACGACCCCTTTGTGGGTCCCAACCCAGTGTTTGGGAATCGCTCGTCTGATTCAATCATTCCCAGAAGTGTTTGGTAAACTTTTATTTTGCGCATGTTCTTTAAAACAAATACACACAAATGGGAAAATTCCACAAATTTGTTTGGGGACCCCAACAAAATCTCCCACGACCCATATGTGGGTCTTGACCCAGTGTTTGAGACGCACCGTCTAGTTTAGTCTCTATTCCTAGAGACTTGGACGTGACTCAAGACTCTTTATTTAGTCCCTAAAGACTTTAAATATCAAACACTTTTCCAGCCGTGCAACTGCAGTACACCTCTGAGCCACACGAGGGCGCTACATCATTTTCCTTTTTTTCTTTGTCACTATAATCCACAATCCGTCAATAACTCCGTGTGTGTGTGTGTGTGTGTGTGTACTCACACTCTTTGATGAAGAGGTAGGACAGCGTCAACATGACAGTGTGGCCGCTGTACATGAAGTCCCCACACATCAGGTGAGATCCCGTCATCGACAAACCTGAACATCACAGGAAGGAAAACTTCACGTTAGCTTCCTGCTGTGACGTCAACACTTCAGTAGCCAGCGGGAGATTAAGTTCTCACATACGTCTTTGTCTCACTGTGAGACAGACTAAACCGCTCACTCTCCCACACCAAACCCCATAGAGAAAATCAGTGATTTAAGCTCACAGGGACACAGGAGCTGCTGGTCCACTGCTGCCTCGTGTGGTCACTCTGTGTCACTGACGTTAACCTGAGCGAAGCTTCTCAAATGCCGAAGTGACAAAATAACTAAGAACTAAGAAGTTAGTGATGGAGGCAGCAGTGGATCAACAACTCCTGTGTGTGTGATGTTAAAATCACTGATTTTCTCTATGGGCTTTGGTGTGGGAGAGTGAGTGGTTTACAAACTTCAGTTTCCTGTTGGAAAAGTCTGTCTCACAGTGAAATAAAGACGTAAACGTGTTCTTAAGACATCGCAGACTTAAATCAGCCATTTTGTCAGGATGCCATTCAAGAATGACTTTAAAGATCCTGTAATGTTTAAAGTGTGGTTACCTCCTCCTGAGATCAGCCTCAGAATCCTCCAGATTTTCCCCGTTGAGTCGTTGTACAGCTGCACACAAACAAACAAACAAACATTTTTAAAACAATTAAAAACATACAACACTGCAGTAAAAGTGTGTGTGTGTGTGTGTTTACCTTTGGAGCACACACCATGTGTTTCCCAGGTACAGGCAGTGTGGTGATGTACATGGTGACACAGCGATACATGTACAGAGTCCCGATGAGGAAGAAGCAACGACGACCGATGATCGCTCTGAACCAGGATCAGGGAATAAAATTAAAATAAACAAACTAATCTTCAGACTCAGCTGTTAGCTTAGCAGCAGGTTTAGAGGCAGGGTTCGAGGAAGGGTTAGCGGTAGAGCTAGTGACAAAGTTAGCAGCAGAGTAAGTGACAGAGTTAGCGACAGAGTTAGCAGCAGAGTTAGCGACAGAGTTAATGACAGAGTTAGCGGCAGAATTAGCGGCAGAGTTAGTGACAGAGTTAGCGGCAGAGATAGCAGCAGAGTTGGTGACAGAGTTAGCGGCAGAGTTAGCGGCAGACACAAGCGTTGGTCACTCTCAGCAGAGATGGGTAGAAAGACGAATGACTTACTTTTAATATTTAAACTGTAGCTCCTGTGTGGATTACAAAAGTAATTCCAGCCCCTAGAGGGCAGCACCGACACTACACACACACACACACACCAGCACTGACAGAGACGTACTTGTGTTTGAGGAGGAGCCACTGGACGAGCCAGAGTCCGACCAGGATCAGCCCGTTGACCTCGGCGACGGTGAACGCCCAGGGAACCCGGTCCACGTAGTCGAAGAACTTGTCGGGCAGCGGCGGGTTGACCGACTTGTCCGGCACCCTCTCGTGGACGATGGTGATGACGACGGTGGTGAAGAAGAGGTTGAAGAGGGCGTAGAGGAAGGCCACGCCCGTCTTCCACCACTCCTTCGGGAGGCGGTCGGCCGGTTCCTCGGGCACGCTGATCTTAACATAGTCGCAGCGTCGCCGCAGCCTGCTGCTCAGCGAGTGGATCAGCTGGCTCTCCTGCAGGCGGCTCAGTCTGCCGCGCACGCGTTTGTTCTTGCTGTCGTGGGCGTCGTGGGCGGGCGCCGACGTGGGGGAGGCGAGCTGGATCGGGTTCCCGTTGGCAAGCCGTGGAGGACAAGGAGGCGAGGGAGGGTTCTCTGCGGTCACGTCGACCTCCACGTGAGGACGGACGTCGTCGCTGTCCTGGATCAGTTCTGACGCCGCCATCGACGTCAGGCGTCGACTGCTTCTGCCTGCGATCAATAATCCACCATCAGCGTCCAAAGATCGGATCAATACCAAAGCGGTGACGTCACCGAGCAGACGTGCGATTGGTTGATCGACGAAACCTAAGGAGAAAATGAAAAAAATCTGTTTCTACAACAAAATAAAAACAACGGCCTTTCCTTTGTTTCCTTTGTTATCGTAAACACGTGACTTAACAAGTTCGAAAGTTCAAGTTCAATAATGTAACAATATTGCCCAAACTTACAAAAAACATGTGACAAACATTTACGCTAAAACACACAAGTAACGTTCCAAAAAACGCGTGACTTACATTGCGATGTTTCACAAACTTTTAACCAATGTTAACAAGACACGTTACTATGTCAACGATGTTTTTAAAAAGCACAACGTTAATATTTTAAAACACATTACGTTCCCAAAATAGGCATCAACAAAAATCGCATCTCTACAGAAGCGCATTACGTAACCAAAACATTTGACCATGGTTACGGAAACAAACACTACAAATGTTGATGCTTTATATATAAACTGCTTTATTAAACTTAGCAAAAAAATATGCTACTAACATTTTAATAAACACATTATTCATGTCACAAAAACACGTCTCTAAAGTTACAAAGACGTGACAAAAAGCACATTATTTTTACATAATATCACTGCTGTAAATTATAAAAGTTTAACAAACTCACCAAAAACATTAGATTAAAAAAAACACTTATTTAACTTTGAAGCTTTTCCTGCAACAATAATAATAATAATAATGATGATGTTACACAACTATTTTCTTCCTCTCTTTTATTCACCAAATGACGTTACCATAAATCATGTTACTGATGAAAACACAAACACACACACACACAGGTTACTAACACAATAAAAAAACACGTCATGCGATATTAAATGACAACAATTCTTAATAAAGTTCTGAACTTGATACTGTGACGAGATGAGAGCGTACTGATCAGTGCTGAGGTCACAGGAATGTTCTCTGCAGGTACACACACACACGCGCACACACACACGCACACGCACACACACACACACACACACACACACACACACACACAGATAAAAAGAGACAGAGCTGTGAGAATAAAACTAATACTTGACCTTTTATAACCTGTCGAGACACTCCCTGTTTGACACGCACGCACGCACACACACGCGCACGCACACACACACACACACACACACACACACACACACGCCTCTTAATCCTGACACATGTGACCTCCGAGCAGACGATGAGTCAAACACCACTGACAGGAAACGATGTAGGAGTGTAATCATTGAAATCGAGACAGTGACAAAGACATTTAAGCACATGTAAAGTTCTATAAACCCTCAGTAACAGAGGAGTTAAAGTCATATTGTTGTAACATGTTTATAAAGTCACCACTAACTAGTGAGACGGACAGAATTAATGTCGTCACACGCAGGATTCATCAGTTCACCGCTGTCTCACTGATGTCACAAACTGATGTTTTATAACGATCGATCAGAGGTGAAAGGTCAGTGAATGAAAAGGCCGAGCTCACACACACACACACACACATGCCTCGTTCTCCCTCTACATTTCACACTGGTGTGTGTGTGTGTGTGTGTGTGTGCGCACGCACGAGTGTGTGTTGTTGCACAAACACACAAGTCAAACACTTTTGGTTCATGAAGCAAAAAAAAACCTGCCGAGCTGGATTCACTCACTCACTCAGGGGCAATATTAACTGATTCATCCTCAAACATCCTCAGAGAATCTCACTCACACACATAATAACTTTAACTGATAATGGAATAATTGACCCACACCAAACCCCATAGAGAAAATCAGTGATTTAATCTCACGGGGACACAGGAGCTGCTGGTCTACTGCTGCCCCGTGTGGTCACTTTGCATCACTGAGGTTAATCTGAATAAAGCGTTTCAAATGCCGAATTTTACAAAATAGCTCATTTGAACTTAGTGATGGAGGCAGCAGTGGATCAACAACTCCTGTGAACTCCTGTGTGCTGTGATGTTAAAATCACTGGTTTTCTCTATGGGGTTTGGTGTGGGAGAGTGAGTGATTCACAAACTTCAGTTTCCTGTTGGAAAAGTCTGTCTCACAGTGAGATAAAGACGTGAACATGTTCTTAGGACATCGTAGACTTGTTTTTCTGCTCCAGCCACAGTGATTGACGTCGTATTATCACGTGCTGTTTACAGCCTGACAGAATAAAACCTAAATTAAATTAAGACCATGAGAATTCAATTTCCCTCCAAATTGGAGCTGAATCCTCAACAAAAGCTGCAACAAGGGATCGGCTATTTTTTCTTGAGGTCACAAAAGTAAAAAAACAACAACACTCATTTAACACTTTATCAAACTGTCAAATTGACCGAAATTTTAAAAAAATGTGGGAAATTCTTGCATGAATTGAATTTTTTTCTAAAACCACAAACACTTTTTCGCATTTACTTTTGTTTACGTTTTATCTGCATGCCAACCTCGCCTTTTCCTTGAAGCGCAAAACTTCTTATCCAATATTTCACAAGGTTTTCTTCAATCAGAAATGGCCGATAAACACACGCCGATAGTTCTGCGCTTAACGTAACCAAACGTCGAGTGTCCTACAGATGATGATTATTTTCACGATCAATTAATCTGTCGATTGGTTTCGCGATTACATTGATTAATTGTTTGGTCCATAAAATGTTTAAAAATGTTTCCCAAACAAGGAAATAATGAATGTTTTGTTTTGCCCAAAAAACTAAAATGAATTTTAAAATTAAACAACAGTTGACAATCAATTTATTACTGTACTACTACTATGAAAAAAACTTATTCTCGAAATTCGTCAAAAAGTGGATAACTCTAACATTTTAACAGTCAAACGTTGAATATGAATGTGAGTTCTTTTATCGCTAAAATAAACACAAATATACAGCAAATTTTGTTACAAAAACGTAAAAGTGATTATTTTCTTGATTAAATCAATTACAAAACCCAAACGTGGAAATAATCTCATGTTTTGTTTTGCTCCAAAACTAAAATGATTCAATTTTAATGATTTATTTTTTAAATGAAGCAAAGAAATCAGAAAATATTCACATTTAAGAAGCTGAAAAATGAACAAAACTTGTTTTCATTATTTAAAAAAATACAAAATAGTTGACAATTCATTTAATACTGTACTGTTAGTGTGTAAAATCGTTTCGATTTCGCACAAACTAAACGTGAAAACCTCTCGTGAGTTAAAAGTTGTCAACAAAACATCTTTTTCTCGAAATTCATCCACAATTAATCACAAAATCGATTAATCGGCCTAGTTTCAACAGCCAAATGTTCGAAAACGTTTAACGTTAAAATAAACGGGGAAATATAAAAATAGTCTTTTTTGGTTTGTTTATGGACGCAGCGACGTAAACGCACCTGTGTGACGGTGTTTCCGCTTCGGGTTTTATCTTCTTCTCTAAAACAGGTAGAAAAACGAACAAAAACATGCGCTTTTTCTCAGAACAAACACGAATAAAGACAAACTCACGTGTTCGGCGCCACAGTTTCACAGTTTCAGTCCAAAACTTTCGATTTTCACAACTTTTTTCCTTCTTCGATAGAAACCCTCCTCCTCCCCCAGAACACTTACTGCCTGGAATAGCAGCGCGAGCGCGCCTATTGACCCCGCCCCTCTCGCGCGCCAACCCCCAAAAAGATACGGAAATTGTCGACGCCGCCCGGAAATGACTCACCTGAGTTCGGCTGCACTCGGACTTTTCATAAAATTGAGGGAAATCGTCGAAAAAAAACGACAAAACACGAAAACGTTAGGATTTTAAATGAAATGATGATTAATTCTAAATCATTAAATTACTCAATTTGATGAATGGAGTAATTCTAAAAGAAAAACAAATATTTTTACTTCACTTTTCTAAAATGTTAGCTCATTCTTGTGGATTTTTCATAACTTTGTTATTGATCCTGAGTCTTTATTGTTCTATTGTTATTTTTTTATTGAATATTTAATTTGTGTAATTAATTAAAATTTCTCCCACCAAGTAAAAAAAAAAAAAATCAAATATAACCCTCCAAAACACAATAATTATGAAATAATAAATAAATACAATATAATGACGCAGTCAAAAATAATTTCTAAACATAATGGATTAAAATTCTTTATTTTAAATTTAAAATAAATCAACAATACTTAAATTTTGCTTATAAAAGTTGCCAAAGAATTTGTAAGACTTTTAATAAAAAAATGTTTAAATCAAAACAAATGAATTTGAAAACCTTTAAATCTACAATCTGACATAATGAGATTATGAGATAATCTGTGCTCGTGTATAATATGGGTTTTTTAGACGGCAGATTATTGCTCGGTTGTTGTTATATGTGTTGCTATGGAGACAAAACTGAAATATAAAATGAAGAAATTAAAACAAAAACAATGAAAATATTTAAAAAAAAATATGACACTTATGAATGAAGGAAACATATAAATGACGTTTATTTCATTTTACATTTTTTGTTAAAGGGAGAAAAATAAGATAAGATGAGAAATATCTGGTCTGTAGCTCTGGTTGTTGTCCACCAGAGGGCGCCAAACACCTACTGAGCTGGACTATGACACACCGAGGTCTTTCCTGGAGGTAGAACTAAAATAAAAACAACACTTAATAACACACTGACCGCTGGCCAGAACCAGTCTGACAATAAAAGTCTACAGCACTTCTCAGTCTATGATATTTGTCTTTATCTCACTGTGAGACAGACTTTTCCAACAGGAAACTCAAGTTTGTAAACCACTCACTCTCCCACACCAAACCCCATAGAGAAATTCAGTGATTTTAACATCACATCACACAGGAGCTGTTGATCCACTGCTGCCTCCATCACTAAGTTTTTAATGTCTTATTTTGTCACTTTGGCTTTTGAAAATCTTCGTTCAGATTGACCTCAGTGACACAAAGTGACCACACGAGGCAGCAGCAGACCAGCAGCTCATGTGTCCCTCGAGCTTAAATCACTGATTTTCTCTATGGGGTTTGGTGTGGGAGAGTGAGTGGTTTACAAACTTCACTTTCCTGTTGGAAAAGTCGGTCTCACAGTGAGACAAAGACGTGACTTTAAACCCGGTCGTTACTGAGAGAGAGCACTTGCTCATATCAGCAGCAGGGGGCGCTCACAACAACTAAGAAACCCCAACAATGAATTATTTAAAAATCACACGCAAAAGAAAGTGTAAATGATGTTTGTTTTCATCAGGACTGAGTCCCACAGAGTCGTTGTGGGATCCACTCTTTTGACCTTTGACCTCCTTGGACAGATGGAAGCTGACAGCTGACGGAGACACAGTCGCTCTCACTGTCTCAGCTCTCTGTCTGCGACCGTGCAGAGGACAACATGGACGACACCAGCAACCTCTTTCCCCCCAGGTACGTGTGTTTGTCCTCGTCCTCTTTTTATTTTAAACTGTTTTAAATAAGCGAGGACAATAATACGAGCCAGACGTCCTGCAGAGGGCGCCTGAAGTTTAAATCCCGCTTTGAAGTTGGACATATTTGTGATTGGATTATTCTGCTCATTTATTTTCTTTTAATTTAAACCTCTGCAGCTGCACAATTCTTCAGTTTTTAATTTATTGTTCTGGCTTTTTTTTTCTTTCTTATTTTTATGTTTTCCTGGCGAAACAATAAATAATAAATGTTTTTGTTGAAAGAAATTTGATATGATGCTTTTTTCCTCCCCCAGTATAAATTGGTTTGTTTTTATTCTCAGATTATGTTAAATTATTACAGATTTCTAAACATTTAGATGAGGTTATATTTAAGTTAATGTGCTACAGTGTTGTAGAAATACAACCTCTGTGTGTGTGTGTGTGTGTGTATTTATAGCAGGACGCCTGGCTTCAGCTGTTGCATCTCTTGCTACATGTCCGTAGTTTGATTAGCAGCTGTTGTCCGTGTGTGTGTGTGTGTGTGTGTTTATGAGGACATATCTGTTCACACACTTGACTCTACATACTTGGTATTTTTTTGTTTTTTTCAGACAGGAAGGACATAGAATATATCAGCCAGATTTTAAAATCAATCCTCATAATCTGACACGAGTAATAAACACGAAGAGTGAATGTCAGAGTCACAAACGCCTCGTTTTGTGTTTTCTTCTTAATGTTGTAGCGTTTTCTAAATGTTGTAGTGTTTTCTTCTTAATGTTGTAGTGTTTTCTAAATGTTGTAGTGTTTTCTTCTTAATGTTGTAGTGTTTTCTAAATGTTGTAGTGTTTTCTTCTTAATGTTGTAGTGTTTTCTAAATGTTGTAGTGTTTTCTTTATAATGTTGTAGCGTTTTCTAAATGTTGTAGTGTTTTCTTCTTAATGTTGTAGCATTTTCTAAATGTTGTAGTGTTTTCTTCTTAATGTTGTAGTGTTTTCTTCTTAATGTTGTAGCGTTTTCTTAATGTAGTACTGTTTTCTTCTTAATGTTGTAGCGTTTTCTAAATGTTGTAGTGTTTTCTTCTTAATGTTGTAGCGTTTTCTAAATGTTGTAGTGTTTTCTTCTTAATGTTGTAGCGTTTTCTTCTTATATTTTTGGCACTCCAGGGCCACCGTATATTTGTCAAAATAACCATGAGAACTCACTCGCCATCCACCAACCAACAGTGACCCACATTTTCAGACAGAGTTCGGATCTTTGACGACTCTGTGATTTCTCATTTTCTTGGTCGAAGGCCCACGTGATGATACCGAGTAACATTTGACCACTGGGATGTTGTTCTATAGGATAATGGATGCATGTCTCTGTCCCCTGTGTCTCCCTCTTGTCTCTAACCTTCTGTGTTTGTGTCTCTCAGTCTGGCGGCTGCAGTGAGGAAGCTCGATCCAGATGACAGCGAGCAGATCCTGGAGTATTTCAAAACTCACGCCCTGCTGTCTCGAGAGAAAGCGCGTAAGAACGAGGGGTTCAGTGTTTCTGACCGATCACGAATAGGATTTTATTTGTGGCTTTGATTTCACGCTGACACGATGGAGACGGAGAGAAAAATGTGCGATGAAAGTGAATCAATATGCTGATGACTGTGCGGTGTTTGTTTCAGTCCTGCAGGCATCGGTGCGAGAGCAGAAGAAGCTGCTGGTGGAAAACGGCAAACTGAAGAAGGACATCGAGCAGCTGAAAGTTCAGCTGCAGGACAAAAAGGGGAGACGCACAGGTACGCACTCTCATTATCAACATATTCCATTTAAAAAATGACATCTTAATAACATGTTTTTATTGTCATCAGCTCTTTAAGAATATCCTTGGGACCTTGCACATGGAGTACACTCGATGTGGCCCTCTAGTGGCGGGGGTCAATTTAGAGCAGAGGTATCAAACTTGCTGCCCGTGGCCCTCATGTGGCCCCACATTATAAATCATGTGTCCCGCCACTAAATATTTAAAAATAAATAAAAAATGTACAGATTCATTTAGGGATATGAATTTATATATATATATATATATTTTTTTTTAATCTATCCTCTTCCATATTATTCCATTTCAAAATAACAGCAACACTTATTTTGAAATTCTGACTTCTATAGCTTACCATTATAGACATCCCTGATTCGGAGCGTCCAATTAACAATGAGCAGTGTGTGTGTGTGTGTGTGTGTGTGGGGGGGGGGGTTCTTGCTCAGGGGAACCCCAGGGACTTGACCGGCCAACCTTTGGGTCACAGGTCAAGTTGTCTTTGCCATTCATTTCTGGAATGTCATAACTTTGTAATTTTTTAAACGTCTCCAGTAGACAATTGTCCAATAATGTCCTCGTAACACACACACACACACACACACACACACACACACACACACACACGGCTGTCTCTCAGCTGCAGCTCATTATTCAGAGAATTTAATAATAATTTTATTATTAAATCAAAATCTTTCAGAGTTTGGTCCAAAAGATAAAAAGCAGATAAACAACACATGAAATAAATTCCTGCATTTATTTACTGATTATATAACAACACACTCTCTCTCTCTCTCTCTCTCTCTCTCGCTCTTGTTTTTTAGCCAAGGCCTTGCTCTCGCCGGCTCCGCCTCCTCCAACTGTTAATACCGCCCCCGCAACACCTGTCAATCAACCAACGTCTCCCACTGCCGGGGCAACAGCTGCCGCTCGTGCACCTCACTCGTCCACCTCACAAGGCCGGAGGAGGCGAGGAGAGATGAAAGGTAACGAGGAGGGGAACTGAGGAAGTAGGGAAGATGTGAAGGAAGTGAAAAAAAAACATATCCTCCCTCTTTTCACAAATGCAGCTGGTCCCACCACTGTAGCGCTCTCCCTGGGGGCGGAGCCTCGCATCGACGTGTCCCGCCTAGACCTGAGGGTGGGGCGGATCCTCGGCGTCCGGCACCACCCGCTGGTCGACTCAATGTCCGTCCAGGAAGTAGATGTGGGCGAGAACGCGCCCCGCATGGTCGTGAGCAAGCTGAGCGAGAAAACACAACTGGAGGAGGTAACGAAATATTGGAACACACCGCGTGCTAATGCTAAGCTAACCAATTATTAAGCATTGTTTTGATAACACATGTTTTCCAGGGTGGTCTCGCAGTGTTCCTGTGTAACGTGAAGGCGTGTAAGCTAAAGGGCGTGGTCTCCCAGGCTCGCATCCTCTGTTGCTCCGCCTCCGATGACTGCATAGAACTACTGGCCCCGCCCACAGGCTCTGCCCCTGGCAACAGAGTCACCTTCCTCAACCACCCTGGTGAGAAAAATGAAGAATATAAATCGAGCGGAACGTATGAGCTAGCGCAGGAAGCTAAATCGCTATGGTCGGGGCTAGATAGCTAGCTAGCTTCCAGTTGCTCTTGGAGGTCGTAATTTTGTGTTTATGAGTAGAAAGTTTCAGCCGCTGGTCCCTGAAGTTCGTGTTTCAAGTCATCAACTCGTCGAAGTTCGTGTTTCAAGATGGCTGCTGCTAGCATCAACAGTAATTCTTTGCGTGGCTCTTTTGTGATGTAAACACAATAATTTCCTTCTGGTGTCTGTGCGTATGCTTTTTTGTTACGTCCTTGGAAGTCCTTGAAGTCCTTGGATGTACTATTAGCCATCTTTTTTTTTATTTTGAGGGACCTAATGAAATTTCTGGGTTAATATTTTTTCTTATAAGACGAAAAAAAAAACTATCAGGATCATGGCCTCAACTCAACAGGAAGTTGAATAATGCTGTGTTTTTGCTTGCTAGTTATGGGAAACGCTAACGGGATCTACAGATTTGTAAAGTTCGAACGCAGGTGTGACAACTGAAACACAATATTAGCCAGTCAGCTAGCAAAGATCGAGCTAATGTAACGAATGCAAGTAACTCCATTTATAAATATGTTTTATATGTAAATGTAAATATGTGTGTGTGTGTGTTTCCTCAGGTGAGCCGGACAGGGAGCTGCAGTCCAAACAGCGGGTCTGGGAGCGAGTGCAGCCCGACCTGCAGGTGGACTGCAGGGGCGTGGCCAACTATAAAGGCTGCGGGTTCGAGGTGAAGGGGAAGGGGCTGTGCAGGGCCCCCACCCTCGTCAACTGCACCATCAAATAGACGCAGTGACGCGACGTTCTTTTGTCGTATCACCTGACGTTAGCTCTGTGCGACGGACAGGCTAACATGGCTAACAGAAGAAAGAAAATATTGCGTCACTGTTTTGTTGATTAAAACAAAAAAAAAAACAATCGTTTGTTTACTGTTTTTGTTGAGGTCGTGTTGTAATTCTCGTTTCCCGGGTCAGAGTGAGACCTCTGTCCTCACCGCCACGGCTCGGTGATGGTTTCGGGCCGAGAGGCGGAGCACGCGCTCCCGCACAGGCCGTCCTCTGAGCGACGGCCAATCACAGCTGTTGTCCAAGAACAAGGCTCCGCCCACTGCCTTGTTGGACAGGGACGACAGCCAATCGGGAGTCTGCGACAGGTAGAAGGAGGGCTGAAGCCCCGCCTCCTTTAGGTGGTCGGCATGTGTGAGGATGAGGAGGGCGTGGCCATGCCACCCTGGACCAAAGAGATGCTAAAAACAAACACACACACACACTTAGATTACACAAAATGAGTGTTCGTATGTGCATGTGTATATGTGCGTGTGTGTGTGTGTGTGCGTGTGTGTGCGCGTGTGTGCGCGTGTGTGCGTGTGTGTACCTCCACACGCTCCTCCAGGTGTGTGTGTTCATGCGTGGCGTCGACTCTCACCACGAGAACTATCACATGCACGCCCTCAGGGCAAAGCTCACGCACGCCCTGAGGGCGGGGCACCAGAGGAGGCGTGTCAACGACTCTCAGTGTGAGGTCAGACTCCGCCCCCTGTCGCCTGAAATAGCGGGGGTAATTTCGGCTGAGGACCTGGTACTCTGTCGTCATGGCAACTCCACAGACGTCAGGTCCCGTCTTAAATTCATGTCCACCTGCGGAAAAAACACATTCATTTTCAATGTTTGTGTTAAATTTTTTTTAAAAAAAACCAACTACTGACCAATCAGAGCGTTCCCCACAGAGCTCCTCCCACTCTGCCTGTCGCCGATCAACAACACATTCAACGCCAAAACATTCCTCTCGCCGCCGTCGAGCTGTCGTCGCCACCGGCTGAGCACATCGAAGCGGCTGTTGCCACGGTGACGGTGTTTATCCATCTACAACAATTTAACATTTGACTTGTTTACATTGACTTTAAAACTACGATCTAAAAATGATCTTTTAATAAAGTTTTTTGACACCATTTTTATTTGTAAATATTTAAATGTTTATTACACTCATAAATTTGACGATAAATTAAAAGAATTTCATTTTATTTATTCAAGAAATTTTATTTAACTATAACATAAAATATTATCACAATTTTATTTTGTTTAAAAAAACAACTTTGATTAACAATTCTATTTTATTCCTGGAAGCAATTTTCAAATTGGAATATTACTTTAAATATTACATGACAAAATATATATATATATTTTTTAATCATCTTATTTATTGAAGCAAGTTTGAAAAAAGTAACTTTAAATACAACAAAAATGATAATTATATTAAAATATATAGAGTCTAGATGTTTAGGCACAAATGACCCTGAAAAATATTTTTATTTTGAAAAATATTGACTCTGTGAAACTTTTTTTTCACAATTTTATATTATTTAACCACGTAATAGATAACGACGTCTTTTTTATAGAGTTTATGACTGAAGCTGATTTCACAGGTGAATCGTTAAAAATAAAGTCATTAAAAAACAAATAAACCATAATGTCAGATTAAAACATGTTATCAAATAAAAATGTGAGTCTTACCAGCGTTTTATTTCCTGAAGAGACAAAGAGCGACACCCACACACACACACACTCGCATTTCCTGGAGTGGAACAGGTGGCTGTGTGTGTGTGTGTGTGTGTGTGTGTGTGTGTGTGCCGGTAACTAGTTAAACTTTAACCGGTTATCTCTCGGACACTCGGTTGTTTTATGAGGTTGTAAAAGAGTCAAATGTCTTCGCTGAGTCCATTTAAAGAGACACGCTTTATAAAAGAAGAAGCTGTGGAACAAAAACACCCTGAAAATATAAAATATTGCTTATAAAACACAGCAGCGCCCCCAGAGGTCAAACCTGGTGGAAACGTGTCACAGCCTGAGACGAACAAAAAGTCTATCGTACCGTGGCCTCAACTCAACAGGACGTCGGCCATTTTGAATTTGGCGTCCGCCTCGGTCAATTTGCGCGTTTCGTAAATGAACGAACTCGTCTGAACACGTTTATCGCAGCGGCATAAAAGTTTGAAACCATTCGACCATTCGCCACAAAACAGGAAGTGCCCTGTAACTTTGACGTACATTCACGATCTCCTCGGAACTTTCTACGCGGCACAGGAGACCGACCCTGAACACGTCTGCGAACTTGACCCAACAGGAATGTAGCAGCCATTTTGCCTTGTAACTTCGCCGTACGTTGACCAATCTGCTCCTAAAATCTCCTTTTTCTCTATTTGACCGCCCCCTGCTGGACAGACTAGATACTCATTGGCCACGAGATCGTTTGAGGTTGGACTTTGAAACCTCAGTGCGACTCTGTCAATGTTCCCTGTGTCAATAAAGTTTGAAACAGGTGGACAGCAGGCGGAGAGCGAGAGAGAGAAAGAGAGAGAGAGGGAGAGAGAATCCTGAAACCAGAGCAAACATCATCTGACACACACACACACACACAGCTATTTAAACTTAAATTGTTTCTATTTTTGTTTTTTTTGTTTATTTATTTTTTTTTTTTTTTACCCTCCACATACACACTCACACCCTTTCTCCACAGAGGTCAGAGGTCATGTGACAGGAGCCGAGGATCGGGCCATCAGACACCCTCCCGGGTGTGAGACGACCGGCTCGACCCTCTGATCCACAGAAAAACAATCTCCTCACCAGGCCAGGAAAGTCCTGATGTGTGTGTGTGCGTGTGTGTGTGCGTGCGTGCGTGTGTGTGTGTGCGTGCGCGTGTGCGTGTGCGTGTGCGTGCGTGTGTGTGCGTCCTTTTAATGGACACGGATGTCACATTGAGTTAAGCATAAAAAAAAGAACTGTATTATCTTCATGACAACCATGCAAACTAAGTACAGTGGTGCCCAACAGCTATGACCACAGAGAGGAAACACACACACACGCACGCGCACACACACACACACACACGCACGCGCACACACACACACACACACGCACGCGCACACACACACACACACACACACACACACACACACAGAGCACTCCGCACTGACTTCCATTCATTTGTACAAACTAAACAAAGCCTTATCTCAAACCTTAACCATAACCACAGTTCATCAGAAAATCTGGTTCTGCCTCATTAGGACCAGGTTTTGGTCTCCATGAGGACTACTGGTCCTGACGAAGGTCAGTGTTTATGAGAGAAAAAAAACCAGGTCCTAAGGAGGTGACAAATACAAGAACACACTTTACAGAAGTAACTCACTCTCCCACACCAAAGCCCAAAGAGAAAACCAGTGATTTTAACGTCACACACACACACACACACACACACAGGAGCTGCCTCCATCACTGAGTTCAAATGTCTTATTTTAAACATTGACTTCAGTGACACAAAGTGACCACACGAGGCAGCAGAGGACCAGCGGCTAAAATCACTGATTTTCTCTCTGGGCTTTGGTGTGGGAGAGTGAGTGTGTTGGAAGAGTCTGTGTAACAGTGAGATAAAGAGGTTTTTCCACTTTCTGAAAACAGACATCGACTAACGTTGTAAATGACAAATGTTTTTAATCCATAACACAGTTTGACAAGATTCCGTCTCAAAAGTCATGGAAGTAAACAAACAAACAAACAAACAAACAATCGCAGCCACATTCGTACACAATATATAGAAAAATAACTCTCAGAGTAACAGCAGTGCAATAACAGCACGGGAGTCCGAGCCCCGGGGGGTCTCTGCGTGGACGGGGGGTCGACCCGCTCTGGTTTCCTGTCAGTGTCAAAGGTGTCAAACCGGATTCAGCGAGTTTCAGTTCGTCTAGACGAGGAGGAGGAGGAGCAGGAGGAGGAGGAGGGGGCGGAGGAAACTGGACGTGAGTTTCACGTGTGTGTGAATGCAGACTGACAGGAAGCTCGTTAGCATAGAGACAGTGGGCGGGGCCTCCTACAGGTGTGAACAGGTATGGTGATTCACGCTGCGTCTGCCTCTCCCTCCCTCAGGGAGTCAAACCTGTGACCAACTTTCTTTTCCTTTTCTTTCTTTCTTCACGTTCAGTTCTTCTGGCACACGTGAAGCCTCGTCTTTGCCGCCGCTGGCGATGGTGGCGACGCCAGGGCCGCGCGAGGCGCCGCGTGGCGAGACAGCGACGACGAAGGGGACGCAAACTTGGACTTTGCTGCCGCCGCCAGGAGAGAAGACGACGGTGCAGAGGAGGAGGGGGGCGGGGCTTTCTCCTGCTCTCGCAGCGTCCGGCAGCTCAGGCCGTCGGCGCACGGGCAGCGCTGGAACAGCTCCAGGCCGTGGTTTCCCTTACGGCGGTGTCGCGTGCAAACCTGTCCCTCTCGCAACACGGGCTTACAGATGCGGGTCCAGAAGTGACGAGCGCAGCACAGACTGTCCAAACAGTCTGAGGAGCGGAGACACGGGTCCCCGACCTGACCTGGAGACACAAGACACACCATCATCACTCACTATTCACTCACTATTCACTCATTCACAATTAGGAATGAAAATAAATACATCAAGGTTTTCTTCATAAGTTCATAAGAAGTTCCTCAATTTTTGAATTTAAAAATTCAATATTAGTTGTTTTACCGTCACAGATATTTAAAAACAAAATATTAGATGTTTAAAACGTTTTCCAAAAAAAAAGTTTTTTAAAAAAGATTGAAAAAGTTTCAAGAAAAAAAAAGAAAATGAATCCAAATAATTTCAAATGTTTTTAAATAAGTTTTTATGGCCAAAAACAAATAGGAAAGGGTTTGAAAAAAATTCTGAAAAATATCTCACAGTATTTTTTTAAAAAAAGAATGTTGAATAAATTTCAACAGTTTTTATAAAGTTTCCAAAAAAGACAATAAAAAAATGCGTCAGAAAATAAGTGCAACAAGAGTTTCTCATTAGTTGTGTTATTGTCACAAATGTTAAAAAATATATTTTTTAAAAATACATGAAAATTTAGATGAAACATTTTAAAGATGTTGACAAAAGTTTGCCAAAAAAGATTTTTTTCACAAAGTTTTTTATGACCAAAAATTAGGAAAGGCTTTGAAAAAAGATTTTAAAATGTTTCGAAAAATGTTTCAACTGAAAAGAAAAATAACTTTACAAAAAGAAAAGTTTTAAATAAAATGTTTTAAAACAAAATCTTTACTATTTGAATTTACTTTTTTTCAGGTTTGTTGCTATGACGATTAGGGAAGAAAAACAAACCTTTTCCGCTCACGCCTTTGACGTCCACTCGTCCTCTTTTCTTCCATCCTTTCTTTTTTAGACTCAGACTTCCGTCAGAGTCTGGAATCGTCTGCGACACGAACGCTGCTCCGTCAGAGACGCAGATGTCTGACACAAACACAAACATCATTAACATTTTATTCACTCTTTTTATGACAAATATTGAGGTGTAAGTTTTACGATAATAAATCAGAATTGTGAACATTTTATCTTCCTTTAGTGTTTTCCTGGTCCCGATTCTGCAACGCTATTTATTCAAAAAGTTTTCCATTCTTTTGTTTTGAAATCTCAGATAATAAATATATGAATTCTACTCTACGATGCAGCAATAGATCAACAACACTTTATTCCCATAGGGAAATTTTATTCCGTTTTTTTTACAGTTCATAAACATAAAAATCTCATTAATGTCAGATTTTATTTGTTTTATTTTGAAAGTATCAATTTGACTAAAACAACAATGTCATTCTTTGTGAGACTTTTAGGAGATAATGTGTCACTTTTACATGGTGTGATTTTTTGTTGCAAATAACTTTTTTACTTAAAAATAAAAAATAAACCAAAAAATGTACAGTTTTTTTAAACTTCAACAATGTTTTAGTTTATTCTTTAGTTGTATAATTGTAACAAATGTTACAAATATGTTAAAGATAAAGAAAAATAAAATGTTCTAAATGCAAAAAACATTATCATGTGTTTATATTTATGTGTTTTATCATTTTTTACATTTAATTTTAAATTTTTGTTGCAAAATTTGGCCTCCAGGTCATGCTAAGCTAAACATGCTAACATGTGTAGCTACATAAACGAGGTTCTTACTGTTGCTGCACTGGTTTCCCGGGCAACACATGCCGTCCCTATGGCAACGCCTCTTCCTCTTGCGGCAGGTCTGGCAGCGGGAGTGGGTGGGGCGTTTGGAGGGGGCGTGGCAATAGCTGCCCTCGCTGCACTCCAGGTCGCTCATGCACTGGTACAGCTACACACACACACACACACACACAGAAACATTGTAAATGTCAATGTAAAATCAAACAATAATATTTTTATTTATGAATCATGTGATGGTCCCCAAAGCTCCACCTGGTGGCCCCACGGGGCCCCGAGCCTCATGTTGAGTATCAGTAAAACAAAAAAACCAACTCACTGTTAGATCCAGACTCGGCTCCCACATGCTCCGGTTCACCGGCAGCGCGTGCCCCTCCCTCAGGATCACGGTTCTGATGGAGTTGAGCCTCACGCGCGCGTCCGCGCTGCGAGAACACGCCAGGAGCGCGAGACTCGCCATCATCATCATCATCATCCCTGACTGAAGGGTCATAACTGAAAAAGAAAAACACCACTTATTATTATTATTATTTACGTCTTTTAAACATAGATTAATAGTTTGTTTTCAAATGTTCAAAAATAAATCGATTAAAGCGATCAATCAATCGATCATTACACGTGTGGACGCAGCAGAATCGTGTGTTTAAAATAAAAATACTGTAGGGTTTAATGTAAAGAAACTTACCTGTGACCTGCTGATTCTGTGACAGCGTGAACTTTCAGCAGTAAAAAAAAAATAATAATCCCGATTTTGTGCCACTGATGAGTTAGATCCGGTTTCACAGTTTTTTCCTCGCGTTTTTCAAAATATCTGTGAAAAATCCCGTGTTTGTCCTAAAATCAGACGAAAACCGGACGGACTTTCGGCTGCAGCTGCTCAGGTGAGATGATGCAGCAGCAGGAGCCTCGTTCACGTTATAAAGTACTTTACATTGACACGCGCGCTCCCGGGTCCGCCCACGAGTCACGCCCCCCTCCCCCCTCCTCCCCATACACACACACACACACACACACATCGATACCCGCACACACACACACACACACGCACACACACCCTTTCACCTGCAGCCATCGATACAGGTGGATGTTTGTTTGAAGCTGCAGCGGCAGCAACAACAATACAAACGTCCCATTGAAACACAGGTGAAAATAGTTTCCCCTGTGTTTCAGTGGCAGATCTGCTGAGTCATGTTTACTGACACACACGCGCACAATCGGCCCCAAAACACGCGACATAAACTCACACTTTCATTAAAAAAAATGACAAATACGTGGAGGAATCGTGGAAGACGAGGAGCAGAAAAGACAGAAATGAAAAAGGAAAATGGATTCACTCTGGATTCCATAGTTTATTTCGATCATAATAAACTAAACTTAACTAACTTAACATAAAAATTAGACCATTTTACAGAAATTAGTATCAAAAAGAAAGCAATTAAAATACATTTACTGCACAAACAAGCAGCATTTTCTGTGTATTTATTAAGATACTATGTGGTCAGTCTGTAAGTTTGAGTAGTATAATACTTTTTTGATACGTATACACTGCTATACAACTGTTAGTTTATGAGTTATTTTTGATGCCTTTAAAGAGTTTTAAAGCATCATGTTTAAAGGATGTTGAACATTTTGCTCAAATAAAAGAATAAGAATAAACAGCTTTAAATCAAATTTATCAACGTAATGTTTCTTTTGTGTGAAAAATGCATCGTAAAGTGAGGAAAAGTTTGAACAAAAACAAAAAATACAGCCCGTGTACTTATTACATCACACACACACACACACACACACACACAAAGAATCAGCTCAGTTTACATGTGTTGCCTTCAGGTTCTGGTCTCTGGACCACTGGGTTTCACCAGGTCCTTAAACCTGAACCAGTGACAACAAAACCACATTCAAACCTGATCCAAAAGGGATAGTTCAGGTTTGTGTTTTTTGTTTGACAGTATATGTTTATAAGGGATGTCACGATTCTCCAAATCCTCATTTCTATTCTCAGTCTTCAACAGGAAACTGACGTTTGTGAACCGCTCACTCTCCCACACCAAAGCCCATAGAGAAAATCACTGATTTTAACATCACAGCACACAGGAGTCGTTGATCCACTGCTGCCTCCATCACTAACTTCAAATGTGTTATTTTGTCAATTCGGCTTTTGAAATCCTTTGTTCAGATTGACCTCAGTGACACAAAGTGACCACACGAGGCAGCAGCAGACCAGCAGCTCCTGTGTCCCCGTGAGCTAAAATCACTGGTTTTCTCTATGGGCTTTGGTGTGTGAGAGTGAGTGGTTCACAAAGCAGCAACACACACTTTTTGACCTAGCTGCAAACAACTTTATTGATTTATCTCACTCACTCACTCACTCAGTTGATGACATAATAAACATTTGGAACACCCCCTGGTGGCTGGCTGGAGTATAGGACATAAGCCCCGCCCCTTCAAAGTAAGCAGAGGGGGACAAAAGAACAAAAAACATAGGATGGACGTTAACATTTTTTTTGTTCCGTCAAGTTACGAACAGTTTAAGTTTACGTTGATGACAGGAAACGTTGTGTCATGTTATAATGTCACACACACACACACACACACACAGGGATTTTACATATTGTGTTTTATCTTGATGACAATTGAAGTTGTGAACTTTATTGAACGACATTTAACCTTTGCATACTCACAAAACAGCTGCGTGCGCACACACACACACACACACACACACACACACACACTGGCCTTTAGATAAATTCTATGATGTCACCCATATCACATTTACACCTCTCACACCTATTTCACCTTTTTCCTTGTGTGTGTGTGTGTGTGTGTGTGTGTGTGTGTGTGTGTGTGTGTGTGTGTGTGATATCAGTGTATCTAAAGTGAAACCTAATATTCACCATCTGCGGTTCAGAGAAGGAGGGAAGAAGAAGAAGAAGAAAAGACACAGAGCTTTTGAAGAGAACGTCATGTTCTGGAGATGAAGGCAAAGATAAAGACGTAAAGAAGCAAATAAAAGAATTAAAAAGAGGGAGGAGGAAAAATCCTAAATAAAAACAAATTAAAACAGCATCTGAATCATGAATTCATCAGATTCACACAGTATGTGAAGGTTGAAACATTACAGGAAACTGATGATGAAGAACACGTTGACGTCTTCATCTCACTGTCAGACAGACGTTTGGAAACCACTCACTCTCCCACACCAAAGCCCATAGAGAAAACCACTGATTTAACGTCACAGGGACACAGGAGCTGCTGGTCCACTGCTGCCTCGTGTGGTCACTTTGTGTCACTGAGGTCAATCTGAACAAAGCATTTCAAACCCTGAATTAACCAAAATAAGACATTTGAACTTAGTGATGGAGGCAGCAGTGGATCAACAGCTCCTGTGTCCTGTGAGATTAAATCACTGATTTTCTCTGTGGGGTTTGGTGTGAGGGACAACTGCGTCTACTGTGTGTGTGTGTGTGTGTGTGTGAGACTCGGTGAAAGTAGCACAGCAGCACCCCCTTGTGGTCTATAACGACAGCTGCAGCGACACAAGAAGGAGAGAGAAACACATTTATCACATTTTAAAAAGCTCCTCATTTGTTCGACGGTCATTTTGTTCATTTATTTGTGTCTTTGTTTGTTTTTCGTCTCGTTCCCTGTGTTTGTTTCCTTGTTCGTTTACAGGAAGTTTAAAACCGGAAACATCGAAAAAAAAAAAACGTTTCTCGTGCGCACAAGAAACGTTTCATTTTTTTTTTCTCCGTAAAAACCACTTCCTGTTTCCGGAACGTGTGTTGTTTTAATTATTATTATTATTATTTTTATTTTATATTAGCTGATACGAGTAGAGCTGTTGATAAAAGTTACATAAAGAAAAAAATCATATGTTTTAGTCTCAAAATTTTAGTTTTATATTACTTTATACAGCTGTTGGTAAAAGTTACTCATTCAGTCAACACACCTGGGCTTACATTTAAGTAGTATATAATTGTATAGTTTGTTAAAAAGTTTGTACCTTTTATATTGAGAGACTTAAGAGTTGTGCACAATTTGACAGACAAATATATATATATATACATGTATATATATATGTATATATACTGTATATATACAGTACATATATTTGAACTACAAAAATATAGTTATAAAATGGAGTTTTATTTTGCATAAATACATTTTTAAGTGACTATTTGTTTGAATATTGTAGAGTTATCTTAACACACAAGAGTATCCATCTCTCTCTAAAGTTACTACACATTTATGTATCAATTATAAAATAATCCAATGTATATATTAACAGAGAACATAAATATTAAATTACATTTTTTAGATTAAAAGTTTTGGGTAAACAGGTTTAAACCCGTCCGACTCATGCGGTGAGGTAAGAGTTAACCTGAGAGTTAACCCAAGAGTTAACCTGAGAGTGAAGCAGGAAACCTGTTTCCACTCGCCTCGCGGACATTCCTGCCTGTGGAAGGAAGAGTTTTTACGACACACACACGGAGAGTGTGGGAGTATTTTCAGCCGAGCTGCAGCTCCGGATCCATCATGTTTGTCTCCAGGTCCGTGTGCAGGTTCGGTTTCTGCCGCTCTCCACGCAAAACACACGACGGGATCTACACAGTGAGTTCCACACGCCTTCACATTTGCAGAACTGTGAATTTAGAGTAAAAAAATATGCAGTTTTTGTGTAACGGCAGAGAAAGACATCTATGAAACATCAGAAACTCGTCTTTAAAAGTTTGGATTGTTATGTGACAAACTTTAAATCTGATAATACAGCAACAGCAATGAACTACATACTTTTCCTGTGACTTCAAATCTTGTAACAGCTGCCAATATTTGACTCATGGTGTAAAATGATGTGGTTTTATTCCACTGGTACATAACTTTATCTGCTTATACAGTAGCTGTTACCGTCGATGTCACATCTAAACATGTTGAATACGTTTATATCACCGCCAAATCCCTAATCTGGATGAAACTGAGTGTGATGTTGGAGGATCTGATCCTGTTCACATGCAGACAATTGATGAGTTTTCACAGAGATGAGACTTTTCTTGAAAACGTTATGTTTTCTGAGATGGTGTGAGTTGTTAGATCCTAACCAAAATCAAAGTGGAACATAGTTGGGCGATCACCTACCCATTACTAAAGATTCTGATTGATCCGTCAAAAAATGTGGACAAGAAGTAGATAAAAGTGGGGCAAATTTATGCCGACGACAACAAAAACCTCTTGACCGAGGTCATAAAGCCATTTTTAAAACATTCAGACTGATCTGGAAAAGAAACGTAGACAGGAAGTTGCTACATTTTTTTGAACATAATAAACTTTTAACTTTAAATTTGACAATACGACTGAACCGTGTGACATTTATATTGCAGCCAAATCCGTCACCTGGATCAGATTAGAATTAAAATTGAATATATGGTAGAGAGTTTAATTCTGCAACACATACCAAATCTTTTTTTTTTTACAATTTTCCCCATTATACAAGGTAGGAATTTTTTTGAAAATGTTATATTTTTTTGTGACACCATCAGTTGTTAGATTCTTGCACAAATTTACCTGAGCTTTGCAAAATAAATTTAAAAAGGAGTTCAGATTGATCTGTAAAAAAAAGGGAGTGGCTAACGGGAGGTGACAAGACAGCAAAGAAAGACATCTTTATGCAGTGAAAAACAAACAAACAAAACCATATATTTGTATATTTAGCAGACATTGATACTTAATGTGAACCTTTCTTGATTCTGTGACTGTAATAATTCATTTTTGTGTCTCAGTCCAGTTCTGTCTGGATTCTTTCTCGCTACAGCAGTCGACCGACGACCAAAGGTAAACTCTCTCAACTTCAACTAAAAGTGATTTAAACCCTTCACACATTTCTATATCGAGTGTTATACTTGATTAATTCATGCCCTCCTGGGTATAAAGAGGTGCATTCAGGAGATTTGAAGGAGACTCACTAATGTGGTATATATCTCTCTTTCAGATGTGTCCGTTCGTTACAGCTTCGGTCGCCCGGTCCTCTCCGTGCGTCTTCCTGCAGGTCACGAGGGTCGTTTCACTCTGACGCCAATGTTGACCACAGTGGGCGACCTGCTGCGAGACATCGCCGCCAAAGACCGCGGAGTTCACTCCGCCGTCCTGCTCAACGGAGGTGACACACACTCGTCTCAAAAAGACCACACCCCCTAAACACACTCTCATCTGAACAACTTCACTGATGAAGACCACACCCCCTAAACACACACTCGTCCCAACAACTTCACTGATGAAGACCACGCCCCCTAAACACTCTCATCTGAACAACTTCACTTATGAAGACCACGCCCTCTAAACACACACCCTTCATAATAAAAAAACAAGCTAAAAGTAGTTTCAAAGAGTCCTCACTTTTATGCCTTTCATTATATTATATCTTTATTTAGTATCTAAATTCTAAGAGAATTTAATTATTTAAGTTATCATCCTATTTTTTCTTTTTAGCATTTCCATACTTGGGTTAGAAAGAAAACAATTCTTCTCTTAACAAAAACATAAAGTTTTCAACTTCCTTCAAAAGTTTATAATGACCAACAAATATTCTCGTGCTCCAAAATATTTTAACATGTTCTAAACAAATCATTAAGTTAACTTTTAATATCTTAAAAAGGAAAAAACTTAAAAACTCCCACATTTCCAAATGTGTTGTTAAATCTACATACTTTCTAAAATGTCCTGACTTGCTCGTGTAAATGTCCACAGTGACCAACAAGGATTCTCACGCTCCAAAATGTCTTAATTCTCTGAAACTGTCCACAAAATACTCACTTTCAGCTCATGTCCTCAGGTCCTCACAAACTCCCAAAATTCAGGTGGTCCCCACAAAGGCAGCAGAACAGGAATAAAGAAGAAACTTTCTTTTGTCTCCTCAGATGGACAGAGAATCTCCTCCTGCACGTTCATGGAAACAGTTTTAAATAAAGACTTCCAGCTCGTCATCAACGACGTCACACACAACGTTCGTTCTTTCGGGCAAGGTATGAACCTGTGCGTGCCTCTAGGGCGCACCGTTAGCCACATTACTTCATGTGAATATGAAGATTAAAAAAACAAATACATGTATATAAATACTCCCTCGTATATAAAACACGACATTGTGCATTAGAATGAAAGCATCGTCTGTAAGTGCTGTTTTGTGTGAGAACCAGGTCCGTCTCACGAGCACGTGTCGGGCGTGGACGACGTGAAGTACATGGTCAGACTCCTTCACGCGGCTCTGACGCTTCCTCAGCGGCAACACGCCAAACACTCGGAGCTGCTGGTGAAACAGGAGAAGCTGAAAGAGCAGCTGAAGCCTCTGGAGACGGTAAAACACGTCACATTCCAACTCCAGTCACCCGCCGGTCCAGTTCGCTCAGTCAGGGGCCGGTTACGTGAAACTTGTTTCTGGGGAAAAAGCAACAGTTCAGTAGAGGTCGAGAAAATTATGTAAAAATTATATCAGGATATGCCATTATGAATAAAAGTGTTTGGATATAAAAGTATATATGCATAGGTAAAAAAAATGTTTTCTTCATGATGGCCCTTTACTGCACATATATGTATATATATATATATATAGTATATATTTATATAAAATGTTTCAAAATGAAAATGAAATGACTGTATTTATGTTTGTGTGTGTGTGTGTGTGTGTGTGTTTGTAGGTGAAAGTCCAGATGGCAAAGGACGCACACTCAAAAGCGTCGATGTTGGGGTGGGTGGGGCTTGCCTACCTGTCACTGCAGGGAGGGTTCCTGGGTTATCTCACCTGGTAATGTACTTTTTTTTTACCATCAAAAAAAATGTCTAACCCTTTATTTTAAACCCAAACCCGACTCAAACCCTAAAACCAGGTCTTAACCCCAAAAAAGAACTTTGGGGTCATCCAGACTTCCTTCTTTCTTTCTTTGATCATATACTGGGAAAAAAAAAAAATATAAAAAAAAGTCAACGTCTTCTTCCCCCGTTTTTAATGTAGCGGCACCGCAGCGCCGCGCACAGGCCTGGCATAGGTACTACAGCGTTTATAGAGCGCTATTTCCTGAAACGACGTCGTGTTTAACAGGAAATGTTTTGAACATTTTTGACCTAAGTGTGTGTGTGTGTGTGTGTGTCAGGAATGTGTTTGAGTGGGACACCATGGAGCCTGTCACCTACTTCATCACCTACACCACCAGCATGATCTTCTTCTCCTACTACATGCTCACACGACAGGTAAAGAACTCTGTTTCTTTATTTCTTTATGACACGTTTATGTGACTCTCTCACTCACTGTGTGTGTGTGTGTGTGTGTGTGTGTATAGGATTTCTTCTGTCCGGACGTGCATGACCGTCAGTTCCTTCACTTCTTTTACCGCAAAGCGTCTCATCAGAAGTTTGACGTTGTCAAATACAATGAGCTCAGAGACAAACTGGCACAGGTGACGCACACACACACACACACACACACACACACACACGCAACAAATTTAAGATGTTGAAATATTTGAATTGAGCAAATAAGACTTTATTGCGTTAGATGGATCGCCCATATATACGTGTATAGGCAATCCTACATACATGTAAGAAGGTTATATTTATATATTGTACATACAAATATATGTATATATATATATATATATATATATATATTTACAGAAACATACAATTTATGGGGTACAATTTCCTTGGTTCAACCTCATATGTTAATATAAATGTAGTTAGCTTAGCATTAGCCACCTCTTAAAAACAGAAATAACCAAAAAATAATTAATAAAAAAATTCTACGGCTCTAGATGAAATACATACATTAAACAGTGTGTGTGTGTGTGTGTAGGTGGACGACGACCTGCAGAAGTTGAGAAGTGCCATCCGTCTGCAGAAGCCGGTCAACAAGGTTCAAAATGTTTCCTAGTATTTTTTCAAGTTCTCCTTTTATGTTTTTTTTTTTTTTTTTTAAAGAAAAGAGAGTTTTAAAGTTGTTTTTTTTATTAACTGTTCTTCGTGAAAAGTTTCTTTTTGTCAAGATGATGTTACACTTTAGATAAAGTAAAACTAGCTCAAATACTGCATCCAATGTAAATATAAAGTTATGTCAATACAAAATAAGATGTACAACCAATGTGGGCGGCTAAGGGTTTGGGTTAGCCAGAGGAGCTCAATGAACGGAGGGGAGACCTTTTAGGCTGACTGAAGACGTTCTGGACCATCGGGAGGCCTGTAGCAGGGCGTTAGCAGGGTGTTGCCGTAGCCGAGGCGGGAGATGAACAAAGCCTGTACTAGGAGTAGAGTAGCCTGTTGACTTAGGTATGCCAGATTTTTCTTATATTGAATAGTGTAAAGCGACCGAGGCAACATGATCTATGACACCCACGTTTCTCGCTATCTTTAAAGGAGCCAGAGATCAGGACATAAATGTGTAAAAACAAGTGTCACCTACTATGAAATGTTCATCATTCTCATTCTCACTAGATATACGTCACAGTTGTAAAGACTACTTAGAACAGGGATTCCTGCATGGCCCTACCAGAGGGCGCTGCTATTATAAGTGTTTTCCTGTGTCAAAAATGTCGTTGAGCACAAGTCAATAATAAACTCTATAAATAAACTTTATAATAAACTTTGTCCCCAATGAAATGTCCACAGTTTTCATTTGATGAATGCACTTTCCTCTGTAGACACTTGATGTCTGATCCGGGCAGTGGGGCCTGAAGTTCAGGGCCCCAGAGCGCTTCTCATTGGCTGATTTGAAGCAAGGGCGGGTATGAGAGGAATGTCTGAGAAATTCCAGACCAAAATCACCACTGGTAATGATGCAGCACAACATCTGGATGACTGCATGAATGTGAAGTCGATCGGGGTCCATCAGCACAAGAATCCGTCGGTTGCCTCTGGTTGTTAACGCTCTAACTTGACTTTGTAGCGCAGGACCAGGTAAGTCGATACTCTGAGGATCAGGAAGAAAATCCCCAGCACTATGAAATCCACGTACAGCTTTGCATCCTCCACATCCAGCAGCTGCAGGACCTCTTCAGGCTTTTGGAAGATACATGTCGAGTCCGGACACTCCAGCTCAGTGCGGTTCATCCCGTAGATGGACAGGATCACACCTTCAAAGCCGTACCTAATGTAGGAGACATAAGAGCTCCACTGCAGGTATTTGGGAATGGTGTCAAAGTTGACAAAGAAGCCAGAGAAGAGGAGCATTGGTATCGCTGTGACTGGACCCAAGAAGGTTGCCACCTGCAGAGATGGTGACACAGCACCTATGAGGAGACCCACAGACTGAGCTACTACTACTGTGGACATGGACAAGGCTACGAACAGCAGGTAGCGAACAGCTTCCGGTGGCTGCTCGGTCATCCAGTAAACTATACTACAGTACATGACTGGACAAATCACCTGGAATGGAATGTCAGCCACGGTTTTGGCCAAGTAATAGGCCTTCAGACTGTACCAGTAGTTCAGATGTTCCCTCATAAGCACTGACATCTCCAGAGGAAAGGTTAGGACAGTGGGCATCAGGGCAGCAAACATCAGGAAGAGCATAGAGAAAAAGAGGAAACCAGTGTTGGTGAAGACCTTGCTGGCATCGTTTCCAATTTTGAGATAAAGCAAGCCAATAAGCACTCCGATAAAAAGATGGGACATGATCCGAAAGTGGGTCAGAACCAAATCCCTGCATGTGGTCACTAGGTTTCTCTTTAAGAGGATCCAGAACTGTGTAAACGTATTGGTGTTAAACGTCCGTTTCTCCGGGTTCCCTTTGTCACCGTGATGCTGAGAATGAGGTGAACAATCTTTCCTTGAGATCTTGTTTTCTTTTCCCTCCCTGATGCACAGGACACCCTTGACAGCCTCAAACAGTATATGATTCAGGTCTCCATACTCCCCCGATGCCACCTCGATGATGAAATCCGCCGGGTTGTGATACTTTGGGCAGTCGAGGCCCACATTCCTCAGAAAAGGGATGAGGTGAGACACGGTGCCTGTGTATATGCAGTGACCCTGACTGAGGATGTACAGCTTATCAAACATCTCAAAGAGCTTGGCACTGGGCTGATGAATGGTGCAGATGATTGTCCGCCCGCCCTTCGCCAGAGACTTCATCAGAGAAACCACGTGGTAGCTGGACATGCTGTCCAGACCACTGGTGGGCTCGTCAAAGAACATGACCGGGGGATTGTTGACCAGCTCCTGGGCGATGGCGAGTCTTTTGCGCTGACCTCCAGAGAGACAGCTGGTGCGCGTCTGAGCACACTCCTCCAGATTCAGTGCCATCAGGATCTCTTTCACAAGAGCTTTTTTGACTTTCTGACTCTCGTTCAGTTTCAGATTGGCAGAAACCATCATGGCCTCCTTTGTTGTGAGGTGTGCCACTAACATGTCATCCTGCATGATGTAGCAGGACATCTTCCTGAAGGTCTGCAGCTCTCGTGGGTGTCCATTCACGAGGACCTGACCCTTCATGCCGGTCTCCCTGTATCCTGCCAAAATATTCATCAGACTGGATTTCCCGGCTCCAGAGGGCCCCAAGATGCCATTCAGCTCTCTGCTGCTGAATCTTCCCGACAGACTTGTGAGGAGGGCTTTTTTACCTCTCCTCCGCCACCAGGGGCCCTCAGGGACGGTGTACGAGAGGTCATTGAACTCCAGGTCCACAGCAGAACGATGTGGGAGGTGGGAGAAGCTGTGGACCTCAGTCATGGGGTTTTTCAATTTCTTAAAGCTGGTGAGCTCTGGCGCCACCTGTGGTTTCCCAAATGTGATCATTTCCACGGGGACGTGGACGGAGCCCGACTCCTCTGGCTTCTCAGTCACACTCATACTCAAAGGCCTGCAAAGGAGGACACACACAAATGAAAATCCAATTCAAATCATTTTCTCACAGATCTGAAATTTTGCGAATCAACAACAGAATTTGAGGTTTTGTTTTGAAATGTGTTACACATGGGTCTCTCTGTCTGTCCATTATTTAAATGACACTTTTCCATTCTACAGTTCCAGCACGGCTTTTTTGTGCTTTTCCATCAGTGACAGAACCTGGAACCTGGTGTTTTTGGTGTTTGTCGTCACTGAAGAGTCATGAGTGCGACGTCGAGAATCAAAATCAACGATGTCCAACTGTCGTTTAAAGTTAAAGACTTCAAAATCATACTTATAGTTCCAAAACCTACTCATAATCACAAAATTCTACTTAAAAGTCTTGCTATGACGACTCCGCCCCCTTTGAGGAGGAGCTGCTATGAAGTCATGGAAAAACAACACGACTGGTGCTAGAGCTGTATAAGGGAAAAGTGACGGAACTGTCCGACGCTTCAGACCCTGGCAGAGACTCTTTGACTTTGTGGGCAACAGTGACATCTAGTGGTGACACTTCGTCTTCTTCAGTTAACTACGGTGGCCTTGACTTACCAGAAAGGATGTAAATAACTCTTCTTTTTTAAATATCTCAGGGAGATGTAATGACTTCTTCTGCAAAGATTCTTGTCTGAAGAAGCCTAGTCCAGTCCAGTCCAGTTCAGTTACAGCTCACATACTAAAGACCTCTTCTTCTCTTTTGCCAAGTGTGTAATGCTGTCTTACCATTCAGGCTGATGAAAGACGCTCTCCTTTCAAGTTCCTTCTTCAAAGCGTAGAACGCACACTCCGGCTATTTTTGGTCTATTCAATCAATCGATGAAACTTTATTTATACGGCACAATTTCATACAAAGTCAAAGTGCGTCACAAGAATAAAAACATAATTAAAACTGTGAAAATGTGACATTTCTTTCTCTAAATTAGCGAGCGATCGCTAAAAAAACCCCAAAAACATCAGCGCGGGATCCACCGACGCTTGATCTGGTCAGTATTTTGCAGACAACATCAGGAGTTGAACTTGGTAACTGCCGCCCAGCCCGTGTGACTCCTGATCCACTCAAAGAAATACGCGACCTGTCAGAAATAAAAGAATAAAATAACTGAATATAGAGATGTAATTAATCTATACTTAAAATACTGCATCTAGACTGAGTTTTATTTTCCTCTTTAATTAGTGTAAACAATTTTATAAATATACTACATATATATGTATATATATATATACTAGATTTTCTTGAGCAGTGTTGTAGATATACAACATATTTAGTTGTGCGTTACTTGTGTGTAAACTCCTGGTGATCCCGCCTGACCACATTTATCTCCCCAGCTGACGACGCCCCACAGGTAGGACACGCCCTGTTCGTCCTCACACACCAGTGGACCGCCGCTGTCTCCCTGACACGAGTCCACGCTCCCGTCCAGATCACCTGTCACATGGTACACGTGTACGTTAATGTCTGTTATGTAGCGTTCTGTTAGAAACGCTCACACTCACACATCCACACTCACTCTCATACGTCCACTCTCACACTCACGCATCCACACTCACACATCCACACTCACTCTCACACGTCCACACTCACACGTCCACGTTCACACTCACTCTCACACGTCCACTGTCACACATCCATGCTCACTCTCACACATCCACACTCACTCTCACACGTCCACGCTTGCGCGTCCACACTCACACGCTCAAGCGTGCACACTCACCCGCACACATCCACGCTTGCTCTCACACTCACCCGCACACATCATCCCCGGTTTAAAGCGATCTTTGTAGAATCTCTGACAGTTGCCGATGATGGAGACGTTCGCCCAGAGCAACACCTGAGCGGCTCGGCCGCCTGAACACAAAACATCAGTGATCGAGTGACTCAAAAACACGTATAAGTAATAAGGGTACAGGGAAAGGTCATTTGCCAATTTGTGTTTCAACTCACTGCAATCATTGTAAAAAAATTTTTTTTGATATTTATAATTAACAAAACAATATTCTACATAGAAACAATTGTTACCATGTAACACATGACATTTTTTTACTATGTTGTTACAAAAAATGTAACTATGTTTAAAAAAGTGATCAAAATGTGATCCAACATTTTTTACAATTCTTTCCCTTTTCTGATACAAAAATTATTTTCTAACAAAAATATGCTGTAATTAAGAAATTATAATCACACAAACAATAAAGTACTTACTATGTTCACAAAAATATGACTTACAACATTTACTATTACAAGAAATGACTAACTATATTACAACATTTTTTGTTACAAAAAAATTATATTATGATTAAGAAATGATGAACTACAAAACAATGTTGTGGTTTAAAATAAATAAATAGAAAAAGTCATAAATAATAGTAGTAAAACATTGTTACTATGTTAACGAAAACATGACTTACGTGATCAAAAATTTGCAAAATAATTTTTTTTACTAATATAAGAAATAACCTGCATTTAAAAAAATGTTTTTACTATATTTTACAAAAACATGTAACTATGTTTAAAACCACGATCAAAATGTGATTAAAAATGCACCAAATGTTTACCCTTCTTTTAAAACAAAAAAATAAATCAATAATTGTCACAAAAATATTCTATAATAAAGAAATTATAACTGCAAAACAATACGGTAGTTACAAAAAAATTATTTGACAAAAGGTTTCCTGAGAAAAACGTAGAATTCTGATAACATAGACCCGAAGGCAGGAGGTAAATGTACGTACTCGCGGTTCGTCCCCAGCCCGAGATGCTGCAGGTGTGGTTGGGCTGGAAAAGCTGCGTGGACCAGGGGACGCACACGGCGCTGATGGCCGGGTTTTCGGTGAAACACTCCTCCTTGAAAGGAAGCTTCTTCATCTTCACCAGAGCGATGTCGTTCTCGTACGTGTTCGGGTTGTACCTGCATTTCGTAAAGTCGTAAAGTTAGCCTGCACTCGCCGTGTTAGCGCCGAATCCGTGGACGCGGGAAAACGACAGTCGTACCTCGGGTGGATGATGATTTCCTCCACGGGAACCACGTCCGTCGTGCCCTGAACCCCAAACTTTTTCCAGAGAGAAAACTTGACCTTGAACACAGACGGGTTCGTTCTAGAACAGAGAAGAGAGAGAAACAGAAAAAAATGACCTGACTGTGACATCACCACAAATATTAAATATTACTGAAACATGTGACCAAGCAGAATACACGTTAAAAAAAAATCGCAAAAAACACGTTTAAGACGTCACCAAAAATATACGCTAAAAAAAATACATTAGAATTATTATTTTATTCTTAAAAAACCTGTTACTAAAAATAAACTTTTTTTACAATTTTTACAAATTTACTTAATAATACAAAAATATTATTTACAAAAAATTTGCTCCATGGATCAAAAATCGCGTTAAGTTGCCAGACATTGCACATTTAAAAAAAAAAAAGCTTGACACAAACTAACTCGCAAATCCGTCAGATGTCGGGACCCCGACGTTTGGTTATTGTTTCTCTGAAGACGACAATGTGCGGCTACTGCTGATATTTTAAAGCTAACATACCTGACGCAGTGTGCCGCAGTGATTACCCAGCAGCCCCCGATGTACGCTCCTCCACAGTTGATCGCCTGATATTCCTGAATAGCAACCTGCCACTGGATCTGAGTCTGTGCGTGTGCACACACACACACACACACACACACAAACACAAACACACACACACACACACACACACACAAAGCGTCACTCACAAATTCTGCTAAAATCTTTGTTAGCTCCTTGTATTTCTGGTGAGATGTCATTAAGGCGGAGCTTTTGAAGGTAACTTTAGCGATTAAAACCACCGACACCGATCGAAAACATTGACATTGACTTTTAGTAGTTGTGTTAAGCCCCGCCCCACACTACAGGATAACCGGCCAGATTTCAGCCCCGGATTTGAAGCTGTTTTGAAGAGACGATCGTGAAGTGTGAGGCATTTGAACTTATTGTGTAACGTTATATGACTTATATGATCAATACATTTTCAAAAAGTTTTGTTCCATTTTTTCAAGAAATGACTTGCATTATACATTTTTATACTATATGTTGTTACAAATGACTTTTAGTAAAAAAGTACAAAATATACTAAATAACTTTATAACTACAAAGCAATATTGTGGTTAGAATTTTTTTTACTATGTTAACAAAAACATGAGTTATATGATAAAAAATGGACAAAAGTTTTGCTCAATTTTTTTTTTTACTACAAGAGATGATTTACATTGTAAAATTTTTTTACTATATCCGCTTAATTCGGTGGTAAATTAGCAGTTGTCGTGAAACCCCGCAACGAGTGTCCACACACTAAAGTTTGACCACGCCCATATTTCTGAGCCACTGACCGGTTTGGCTGGGACTCCTCCCACCACCCTCTTCACTCGCCCGCCTGCCACTCGCTCCTCCACGATTTCGTCGTCCACCGTGGTGGCGTTAGGAACCCCACACTGAAACTTCGACTCCATGTTAACCCTGTTTATTTTGACTTCTACGCACACACACACACACACACACACAGGTTTCCATCAAACACTGTTGAGGATCAGATTTAAGTCGGCGTTTGTTTTTTTTTACGTACCGTTCTTAGGAGAGATGTACTCTGAAATAATAAAAATAAAGAAACATGGATGTCATGATTATCACCTGTTACGTCGTCATCATCATCATCATCATCGTCATCGTCATCATCATCATCATACCTGACGTCGTGAGTCTCCTCAGTCCTGTCTCTGTTTCTGCAGAAAAAAGGTTGTGTTTTTATTCACTTTCCCACACCAAAGTCCATAGAGAAAATCAGTGATTTTAGCTCACAGGGACACAGGAGCTGCTGGTCTACTGCTGCCTCGTGTGGTCACATTGTGTCACTGATGTCAATCTGAACGAAGGATTTCAAACGTCGAATTTTACAAAATAACACATTAGAACTTAGTGATGGAGGCAGCAGTGGATCAACAGCTCCTGTGTGTGTGACGTTAAAATCGCTGGTTTTCACGATGGGCTTTGGTGTGGGATAGTGAGTGGTTTACAAACTTCAAAAATATAAAATAGAAGTGTGTGAATCTCACTTTTCTTGGATTCGTGTTTGACCGATTCGTCCTCGCCGTCCAGACAGTCCATCTGTCCGTCAAGGAGCGCGTCGCTGTGGACACACACACCTGTCTTACAGCGAAACGCTCCATTCCTGCAACCTACACACACACACACACACACACAAGGGATTCACACAGTGTGTGTGTATGTGGGTGTGTGTGTTGGTGTGTGTGTGTGTGTGTGTGCGTTTACTTTTGCAGCACATTTCGTCGCTGCGGTCGCCGCAGTCGTCCTCGCCGTCACACGTCCTGTTTGCCGTCACACGTTTGCCGTTAGCGCAGGTGAAGCCGCAGTCTGACTCTGAAACACACATCGGGGGGGGAGGGGGCGGAGTCTGACGTCGTCATGGCTACACAACACACGACAACCAACGGAAAGAAAACCGCGTCAGCGGACTCTCACCTGGACGCGCCTGAGGCTCGTAACACGTCACCGCGGCGACGGTTTGTCCGACAGTGGCCTTGTTGGAGATCTCACACTCGGCCAGGGAATTCTCGTAACCTTGGCAACGGAAGTTCACGCAGCTGCCGGGTAACTGCTTGTTGGGATCTTTGGTTGCCAGGGAAGCGAATGAGACTTGATGAGCTGTTGCGGCGCCGCTGGACAAAACAACAAAGTTATATTATTTATTATATTATATATATTATGTCTTACACAAATGGTCTCCAGGCCCGGAAAAAATGGCGTAAAAATCTCTGCCAAAGCAAATTTTGTGCTACCTGTTCATGAAAATGCGTTACTTATTCATTTTTTTAATCGCCAAAACCTTGTTGTTTTTACCTCAAATATTTATTTCGCGACATTTTACTTACCAGTAACGCCGACTCATCATCTTAAACGTCACATTGAGCGTCACCGTTGACCTTGCTTAGCTCACATTACGAGAAATATCCGACTTTCCGAACTTTAGCTCCAGTGTCAGCTAATCATGTCACACTTAAGAGATAGAGCTAGCGAGCTAGCTAGAACACAAGACACCCCAAACACAAATGTTCACAAATTTTCACATTAGCATCACTGTAGCGACATTAGCACCTCTAGCTACGTAGTTAGCCATAACAGAAGGAGCTTTGCTAACCTCCAAACCACTGACGAGTATTTTTTTCCCAACACATAAAAATAAAAAGTGCGTCTTTTAAAATATAAACATCAATCAAAATGTCAACCGTAAAAATCTCTGCCAAAGCAAATATGCGGGTCATCGGCTGTGGCGCCCCCTTGAGCGGAAAGAAAAAAACACACAAAAAGTTGAATAAAAATGAGCTCACAGTTCGTTTCCGCGCTCTTTACAGACGATGTTAGCGGCCTCCATGTTCCAGGTCTGTGCACAAACCAGGAGGCTCTCGCCTCCCTGCGAGCTCTTGGTGTCGGGGAGGAAGACTCTGACCAATCCCGTGTCTGCGTCGATCGAACTGTCGAACTTTAGAACGCTCTCTGCGTAAAGACAGATAACGTTACGTCAAAAATACAGATCTTTTATATCGTAAAATACTGCGCTAAAGGTGCTAAAACAATATTGACCTATGCAGTTTTCACCAAAGTGCGACATGATGGGTTTCCTCAGCCGACAGGACACCGCCATCACCTGGAGTTTAAAAACAAACAAAACAATTACGAAAAACAGGAATATTCACAGTGGATATGTAAATTTTGTTTGTACGAAGTTCGGACCTGACAGAACGAGCGATAGCTTCTGTGATCGCGTCCACAAACTGGAGCCACGTCGTCCATGTCACACATGTAGGGAAGCTTACAGGAGCACTGTCCGTCGATGCAGCGTTCCCACGGGGGACAGAACACCAGGTCACATGACTCACGAGTCTGTGTGCAGGCAGGGGGCGACAGTGAGCTACGGAAATCATTAAAAAAAAGGTCAAAGATAACGTTAAGAATAATGCAGGTCATATCAAAGTGAGGCAGACGACAACCTACTTCTCGTCCACGCACTCACGTGGACCCGGAGATTTCGGTGTCTTCTGCGGCGTGGGGTCAGGGCTGGAGACCTCTGGGGGCGGGGCCAAGGTTGGCTGCGGAATCGGAAACTGTGGTTTTTGTGGTTTCTGCGATATCTGCTCGAGCGGTGCCGGGTTCTCGTGATCCGATAGTTCCCACTGAAACAGCCGTTACCGATAAATTCCGTTATGGGGCATTTTTTGTTTTTACTTTTTTTCTATGTCGTAAAGAGGTGAGTGGATGTGAATTTTGTGTTATGTTTGCAATCTTTGAAAGATAAATGAATGCGCTGGTTGAACGGTCACTTGCACGTCGTTCCAGTGTTCGATGTTTTCTACACGCAACAAGTTCGCAAAAAATAAATTTTTCCGCATCTCCTTCAGAACTAAAAATCATCCGATTAGCAAACACGATAAAGGGTTGAAATTATATTCTGCGTGAACAATTAGCTAATGCTAACATTAGCGTTATCGTGCTTGTTACCTTTAATTTGGCTGCCATGGACCGATCTTTCTCTTAATCTTTAGCTAAATGCTTTTAACTAGGCTTTACGCGAGCCTTAGCTAATGTTGTTTTCTGTCAATTAAGAAAACAACATTCACTAGCTTGAGCGTCAAGCTAGTGAGCTAGTGAGACCAACACACCCCAAACACAAAGTTTACACTTTAGCGACATTAGCACCTCTTGCTATGTAGTCAGGCATAACAGAGGGAGCTTTGCTAACCTCCGAACCTGCCGTACGTTTGTACGTTTACGAGTATTTCTGCCACACTGTGTTTATTTAGTGATAACAAAACACGACAAACAAACAAACAAACAAACAAACAAAGGTTTTACTCACGGTGTCAGAGTGAACGACGAGGAGAAAAACCAGAGAAACTCCGACGGATCTCATGTTTCCTTCAGTTCCGCTTCTTCTTCTTAACGGAAATATTTTAAAACATTAAAACATATATTTTTGAAAGATTGACAGCTGCAGCTGCAGACAGACGACCTGTCCTTCTGTGATGGGAGGAGTCTAACTGGCCACCTGATATGTCCTCCGTCCTCTGATGTCATCAATCAATCAATCTGTCAATCATTAACTTGTCTCATCAGTGTGACCTGATGAGTCGGCAGAAAATATGCCAGGAAATGACAGTGATTTCAGTTAAAACACACACACACACACACACACACGGGGGTCATGTGGGCATCTCTGTGGTCCACTTTTGTCCACTGAAGGGTCCTCGTTACGCAGCTGATAAATCAATGTCCCAGTGTCTCAGTTTATGGGGACGTTTGTCAATTACGGTCACATTTTTTTGGACTTTTCCGGTCACATTTAAGAGCATTGAATTGTGGGAAAGAGCACAGCATCACCGCATGACCCTCGGACAGACGCGTTAATGATCGACTGTGTATCAATAAAAGACAATTTCAGAATCAATATGTACTATGACTCAGACCAGGTTTGGGGACACTCGTCCACTGATTTTCTCTGTGGGGTTTGGTGTGGGAGAGTGAGTGGTTTACTGATACTGGTATTATTTGGAAATAAAATGGGTGAAAATGGGAAAATAACCAAACTTTTTGACAGAAAATGACTGAAGTATGAAAACTCATGATGTCACAAACAAAACAAAACACTGTTCTCGTCTCATATGACTGGGAACTGGGTTTCCCCACACGTTCACGTGACCACGAATGCAACATCCAGTAAACAAACATTCAGTCAACATGAGTGTGTGTGTGTCTGAGTGACCCAACATGTTGACTATGAAAACACTAAAATACATCGTAATAATATCAAAAATAACAGAAACTCAGGATATACAGTACTGTGCAAAAGTTTTAGGCCACTATTAGAGTTGTTGTTTTAGCAATGCTATAACGACAATTGAGATAATTATTTTAATTTTACTTTACTGGAACACATCCAGAAAATACTGTATGTATGCAGTTTTTTGTTGTCATGTATATTCTGACACGATAAAAGGCGTCTAAACTTTGTTGCTATATATGTTAAAAACACACAGGAGTTTTGCTCGTCAATCACTAGAAACAACAAAAAACCTGATGATGCTGTGGGTTACACGCCACACACACAAGCATTTATTATATGCTGCCCTCTAGTGGTCAGAAAGTGTAATCACATCCATATATCAATAACATGAACAATGTTGAATTTTCAGCATTATTCTAATAAATAATTGCACAAATAAAAATATGCAGAAATAAATATAAAAAACCTAGTACTTCATTCTAAATAATTATGTACATATATGTATATATGTATCACAGAAACACAGCATTTTTGTTTACTGTATTTTTTTTAATTAAGCAAAATAACAAAATATGTAATTTGTGAATTTGCAATGTTAAAAAAGTAAGTAAGAATGAGAAGTTCTGCAGAGCTAAAAGTTGCATTCAACAAACTTCTTTTTGTCTATTTCATTCATAATGAAAAAAAACTTTTTTACTTTTCCAACTGTTTTTGTGCTGAATGGATGAATTTTTCCTTATATTCACATAAACAACAGAATAATGAACAATGAATTAACAACAGAAGCAGAAAAGCAGAGGGAGGAGAGTCAAAGATGAAGTCGATTCATTTATTTGGTTGGAGAAACTTCAGATTATCTTCACATCAATAATAAATGAGAATTCAATAAAAGCAAAGATCAGATTAAACTAAACAATAAAGTAAAGATCAAAGTTGCCAGTTAGGAAACATGCGGAGAAAAAAACACAACTTTATTTCACAACAAAACATTTTTTTTTGTGACGGACGCGTCATAGAGGCAGGAAGAGACGATCACATGACCTTGAGGACAATGAACTAAATAATTATGGCTTTTAAAATCAAGATGTATTGCACACGTTTCACATTCGAGCGTAACATGAGTTAAAAAAGGAGTTTTTATTTAAAAGAAAAGTAAAACTTCCTCAAATGTCAGAGATGTTTTTAGCAGTTAGCTTGTTTGTTCAGGCGAAGGAAAGATTTCAGCTAAAATAACATTTAATACATCGCTCACACTAAGCTAAATTAAAGTGGTTTTGTTCAAACTGAAAAACATAGATTAAATGTGTTTGTTTTTTTAAGTAAACAAATTTTGATTTGGGTTAGCTACAAAAGAAAATAGCACTTTAGTAGTTAGCTTTGACATTGCTAACCAACTGATTTTGTCAGCAACTTAAAAATATTCATTAAATGATGGGTTTTGTAAGTAAACTATTATTTAAGTTTACGCAAAATTAAGGAGGTTTGGAATTAAATTGTTTGGTTAACGTCACATTTTACATATTTGTTATAATTTCAGCTAAAAAAAAGGAAAAAAGCTTGTTTGGGTATTTCTTAAAATATCTTCTTTAAATTAGACCGTGTTATTTACATATTTTTTCAAAATGTCAGAAACAGTGAGTTCAATAGTTTTATGTAATTTTTTCGGATATTGAGGAATTTCTCAAAATGTATATATTTTTTATCTTTAGAAAAACTCTTACATAAAAACCTAATTATAAGGGAATTTAAGTTTTTATATAAGTGGAATGTCTCGTGTTTAGATTTTACTCTGGAACATTCAGATCGAACAATCCAAACATTTTAATTTTTTGTGCTCATTTGAAAACTAAAACAATTAAGTTGAGACGACTCAAGAAATGAACATTTAACGACATCAAAAGTGACGTTAAAATAAATTAATCTTTTTATTGCACCCCGTGGTGATACAGACAACGTACAGTCAAAATAAAACATGCAAAGAAAAGTTTATTGATAGCTGCAGTTTAAGAATCGTTTTATAAGTTATAAGTTAGTTCATTTATAAACGTGTCGTCTCCAGGTGTATTGCAGCATGCGACAAAATTTGACGTTTTACAGTAACAGTAAAAACTGATACATGCTAAAATATAAGCACAAAAATCTATTTGGAATTATTTATATAACAAATATATAACAAAAACATCGCATTACTGACACGTTCCTATTATTATTATAAACATTCATTTTTGAGCGGCTTAACGCGCATAACAACTTTGCATGGATGTCAGGTGTGGAGAAAATGCGGTATTGTCATAACACTCGGACCTGTGCGTTGCACCAGCGCCCCCCTAAGGTGAAACGTAAATGGAGCAAGCGAAAAAATTAAGTTTCACAAAACCTCAATCGGGACAGCCTCGACTCAACAGGAAGACGGGGGTCCATCTTGGCCATTTGTACGCTTCATAAGTTATTAATATTATCTGATTGGTTGAGACGGCTTAGTCTTCAGACAGGGTCACGTCATGTTTGCGATGTTTTACGAGATGAGATCATTAGGACTGCTCCCTAAAGTTGCATTGAGGACACTGCAAGTAAAGTTAAGTCAAAACTTTTTTCATTTAGCTGAATAGTAAGTTTATAATTTGTATTTTTAGTTGTAAAAATATGAGGCACAACTCATTACCCTTTAGTTAAAGCGTTATTGCACATGGAGACCAGAGGTGTCACTGTTCTCCAGATCCTTGATTTGATTTTCGTCATAATTCAATACTCAATCTCTTTTAGCCCAGGGGGCGTGGTTAATAACCCTTTAACACCGAGCGTATCACCGACAGGGTTAAATCTTTGATTCCACTTATGCTTTCAAAGGTCGAGATCGTGACGCCCCCTAATGGAGACACAAGGATATTATTTCCTAATTAGCTACCAATCAAAAATATTCAATCTTTTTTTGTTCTCTTGTTCTTTATTTCCTTTGCTAAAGTCTCACTGAGCATTAACAGTTGATTTAGCATCGTAGTGCTTATTGCGACAAATCCTTTAGAACAAAAAACAAAACAAAACAACAACTCCTGAATTTTAATTCATCACATTTGGCGAATCAAACCGTTTGGAAGTGTCCGATTAAAAAGTAAAGACGTAGAAAAAAAGGAGGTTACACTCAAAGGTATGAAATACAAACTAAAACAAACCAAAAAAAAACCTCGACACGTATAATTTGGTCTTTCAGTTGATACATTCATCACAGGAATCATAAGGCTGTTTTATTCAAACTCAAACATGGAAGAAAAGGCGACGTTTACGCGTTGTTTTCTGTTGTTCGATCATTTTATAACTCTTTAATTAACTGTAAGTTGTACGATTATTATACATTTACGGCACTCATAAAAATCTCTATAAATATCTCATCAAAAAAAACAACTTGATTGCAATAAATAATATCAAACTACAAAAACATGCCGGATTAATGGTGCGTTCCATTTGTAGTCAGAACTCGGAATTTCCGAGGTCAGGAAGGAACTCAACCCCACAGTACTGTTTAGTTTTTATTCGTAGACACGTTGCCGCATGTAGACTTCTCTGTGGAAATTCACTCCCAGCTCCGACTTCCGACGTAAATGGAACGCAGAATTAGCGGGGAGTGGATCATAGATTGTGCTCGTTTTTTTAAATAGTCACAACATAAATAGACACTCTTCATCAGTATTCTGCTGCGTATAATATTTATTAGACATAGTCGTTGTCTTCCTTGGCTCGCCTGCTTACAAACAGTGACAACGTTAGCAAAGACGCTTGAGGCGCGACGTTTCAGTCGCTTTCCGATGTTTGAGTGAACGTGGGCCGAGTGTACGTTTCAAGCATGCGACTATTTCTCAGAGGCGGAGCTGCTTCAACTTTATCAACAACCACGTTCCTTTGTAGCAGGAAATTCATGAGGAGTTCATGCAGCAGGTAGTGAATTAATGCTAGTAGGTGCTTACAGATTAGTAGCAATTTCGTAGTTTATGATAACTGAAGTTAGTTGTTGTGGTTATGCTAGCAGTTCATCTTCTCTGGCTAGTGGTGGTGATTTTTGTGTTGTCAGCAATTGGTAAAGTTGTGCTAGTAGTATTTAAAAATAATGACGTTAGCCTCAGAGTGGATGTGCCAGTAAGCACTAACAGCTATGCTAGGAGCAACTAATGTGTTTATGCTGGTGCAGTTAGTGACATTACGTTAGTTGGTTCTAACGTACAGTATGTTAGTAGCAGATTTTATGGTAACGCTTGTCGTAGTTAGGGTGGTTATGTCAGTAATAGTTGCTGTAGTTACACAAGCAGTTAATGTACGCTATTAAGAGCTAATATATTTACGCTAGTAGCTAAAATTGCAGTTATGTTCCTACCAGAGGTTGTAGTTATCATGACAGCAGTTGGTGAAGTTAAGCTAGGAGGATCAACACATGTTGGTAGCAATGCTTGTGGTGGTTATGTCGGTAATAGTTACTGTCGTTATGCTAGTAAGAGCTAATATACTAAGAGCTATTATATTTATGCTCGTAGCTTTAACTGCAGTTATGTTCCTATCATGGTAGCAGTTATAAGAGCTAATAGCTAATGGTGAAGTTATGCTAGTAGATTTTAACACGTTAGTAGCAATGTTTGTGGTGGTTTTGCTTGAATAGTTAATGTAAACAATGAAGAGCTAATATATTTATGCTAGGATCTGAAATGTAGTTATCTTACGACATAGCTATGATGGTAGCAGTCAGTGAAGTTTAGTTTAAGTTAATTGTGTTAGTAGCATTTATTGTCGTAGTGATGTGCTAGTAAGTGCTAATAAAATAGGCTACAGCAAAAAGTGTAGTCATGCTAGCAGCGACACAGATCAAACTTGTTTTCAGACCAAATTTACAGTATTTGACAGTATTTTGTTTTTTTTTTCTTCAAAAATCCTGTGGTTGTTCACAAGCCAAGTGACATTTGTCGCGATGAGCGCGAGCGTTTTCATTTAACAACTCTGCCTGCGAGAAATAAGGAAGTACGGCTTCGTTTTCCCCGACACGGGAACAGAGTGTTAGTCATTTACAGAACTTCTTCTTTTATATTGCTGATAAATGTGTGCATTTACAGCCATTGGTGTGTGTGTGTGTGTGTGTGAGTGAGTGAGTGTGTGTGTGTCTGTATAAGCCACAGTTGGTGAGAAGGCTGTGTTTTGCGTGGCGTGATGATGATATCATCAAGAAAAATGAAAAAAAGGCAAAGTAAAGAAAAGAGTTCATATCGTGTGTGTGTTCAAACAAAAACACACACACACACACACACGTATAAGCGACTCACAAAATAAATACACAGACAATAAGATTAAATAAGATAAAGCTTGTGAAGGAAAAACAGAGTGAACAGAAAAATCCCGACACACCTTTGGTGTCTTTGTTTACGAGGTGGCGTGAATCCCTGCGTGGGTGTTTCCGGCGGAGGATCACGGCGTGCCGACAGGTGACCCTTTGAGGCTGTTGAGAGCCGCGTGGATCCTAAAGTGCAGTCTGGACTCCATGGAGTAATCTTTGTAGTTCGTCCTGATGCAGAAAACAACTTTAAAACATGGAAACATTTTTCTTATTTTTTTCCCTAACAAAAATTGTGTGAATTCTAATGCACAGAAACACACTTTTTTAGGTAAAAAGTATGGTATTTTTTTGTTAAATTTTGACAGAATTTTGTCCTGTATTGGAGGAACATTACAGTCTGAAAGAGACAAGCACAATTACCTTATATCCCATTGGCAGATTTAGTTTTCTCTTCAAACAATACAGATTAAATAAAGTTTCTAATGCAGAAGTTAATAAAAATGAGGAACATTAATATTAACAATTTTTGTCAGTTTTTCTATTTTTCTAGCTAAATTTGCTCATACCACACACATTTGACTTGTGTTTTATATGTGACTGATGAGAAAATCTGAAATGTGATTACACTATGTATAGGAACACTGACGATAACTTAAAAATTCAGTATTTTTTCTAGTTTTTGGGTTAAAGATTTTTTGACTTACTTGGCGTTCTCGATGAAGACGGCAGCCTTCGCGAAGTCTCCCTGTTGTTTGTACAACAAACCCAACTCATAGAAAGTGAAGGGAATCAAGTAGTGATCGTATCTGATCCGACTCTCACTGCAACACACACACACACACACAGGAATTTATCTCACCGCCGTTACACTTTCAGCAGATAAACACTGACTGTGTGTGTGTGTGTGTGTGTGTGTGTGTTTTACCTGGACAGCACCTGTGTGAAGCACAGCTCAGCCTGCAGTAACCTGCCCAAGTGTTTCAGACACAGACCCTTCAACATCTGGACCAGACAACTGTCGTCTGGATGAAACTCGGACGGGTCTGAAGGACACGACTGGGAGTTAGCGAGATGCTAAAAATCATGACTCTTATCGTCAAAGATTATGAACTGATTAAAAAAATTCAGTTTTAAAAATAAAATGACTTCAGATTTGATTTAATTTCAGTCTTCATGATTACAACGGTATGTCACACTCTCACAAAGATGCTTCAAAAGGTTAAATCTTGTGTGTTTACGTTGCCTTTTCACAAAAATAAAAGCCTTATCTCCCAAAACACTTAGCTCTGGTTTCATGACTCAGCAGCTCTGTGTGCTGAATTCAGTTTTGATTGGGAATTGGGATTTGAAATGATTTGAAATGATTTGAAATGATTCCAAACTCACTGGCGTTGTTGCGTAGCTGCTCCTCGGCCGCCTCGATGGTGACCAGCAGAGCCTCGGTACAATCCGCTCTCTTCCCCACGATGGTGAAACCGTTCCACACATACATCATTTCCTGTTAAACAGAAAATATTTCAACTTATTATGTTTAACCCTTATGATATTAAACCCTAATTTCTCTTCTTTTTTAATAATTTTCCCTTTTTTTCCAGTGTGTCATATTTCACTGAATATACCTTGTTATTTGATTAAGACAAATGAAAAATGTTCAAATCAAAACAGTTCAAACCCTTATTATTATTTATATTATTGTTATGAATAATAATAATACTAATAACAATGATAATAATAATCTTAATAGAGAAACATTTAATAAGAAGAAGACAAACAAATTACATTTTAGTCGACTAAAACTACACTGAAACTCAAACATCTCAGACGACTAAAATAAGACTAAAAATTAATGGTATTTTAGTCGTGTGTGTGTGTGTGTGTGTGTGTGTGTGTACCAGTGCAGGGATGACCAGGGGCACGAGGTTAGCAGCTTTGTAGCGTCGTGACTTCCTCACGGCAAATTTCTCAGTCGGGATCGACTTTCCCGCCAAACGCTGTTTCAGACCTTCCACCTGTCTGCACACACACACGCACACGCACACACACACACACACACACACACACACACAAAATGATCATCACTGCTTCTCGTTACATTTACTTTTTTAGCGTAAAAACGCGGAGGCCGACTGACCTGAAGAGCTCGACGATGTCCTCCCCCGTCCTCCTGACTTCGTCCTCTGACATCATACTGAGGATGGCGGCCTTCTGGAAAACATATATGGCCTGGAAGAAGAAAAACAAACAAACAAAAACAACATTTAAATCCACTTGTAATCGCAGAATTGCTCAGATTTGTGGGATTTAACTGACGCCGTTGAGTCTTTTTTCGCCTTTAAGTCTACACAGCTCCCCCTACAGTTTTGGAAGCCTCCTGATTGTGAGGAGTCCAGGTCCACATTGAACCACGACACTGAGACGTGACAGAACAACACACAACACACACTGCGACACAGTATTTCGGGGATTAACGTTCACCTTGGACCAGCGGCTCTCCTTGCACAGCAGGTCGGCGTAGCGATACGCCTGCTGCCACTCCTGCTGGTACGTATGAGCCCACATCAGCTCCCAGTAACACAGATGGTGGATCTGCTTCCACTCCTGCTGGCTGCTGATGCACTCCTCGTACCTGGACCGAGCCTGAGACCCAACACACAACGCTCCTGTCAGTGTGTGTGTGTGTGTGTGTGTGTGTGTGTGTGTTTACAAACAGATTTGTATTATATGTCGCTCAAATTTTTCTTCAAATTCAATTTTAAAGGTTTGGAAAATTGTAGAAAAGTGTTCAAATTTTTGAGAAAATAAAAGACATTTGAGGGAAGTAAGGACGTTAAAATTTTGAGAAACCAAGAGGATGTTAAGTAAGGCAGTCAAACTTTGGTTGAAGAAAGATATTTCTGGAAAGAAAGAAAACATGGTGATTTGGTTCAAAACTGAAAAAATAAAAAGCATTTAAGGAGGTGGTACAATTTAGGTACAAACCATTTTTCTAACATTTTTTGAAAGTCAGGATCTGGTGATTAGGTCCAATTTTGAGAAATAAAGAGAAAATTCTTTGGACAGAGAGGACACTGAGTAATGTAGCCAAAAGTTTGGTTGAAAAAAATGCCTTTCTTCAAAGTAAAGATGTGGTAATTTGGTCCAAAAATTGGTCAAAAATGTACCCTTGGTAAGTAAATTTGATTTGTTTTTTGGAAAGTAAGGACATAAGGAAAAAAAAAAACAGGACGTTAAGCAAAGTAGTCAAATTTTAGTTAAATTAAAAACATTTAAAAAATAGAGAAAATAAAGGCCTTTTTGGAGCATGAGGAGATTTAATACGGTGGTCAAATCTTGGGAAAACATTTTTTGAAAGTAAGGTAACATTTTGAGAAATAAGAAGACATTTTTTTAGACTGAAAGGACAATGAGTAATGTAGCCAAATGTTGGTTAAAAAAGGCCCAAAGTAAAGTAAAGACATGGTAATTTGGGGAAAAAAATTGTGAACCAAGAGGACGTTAAGTAAAGTAGTCAAATTTTGGTTGAGTAAAACAATTCTGGAAAGTAAGAAAATATGGTGATTTGGTCAAACTTTGAGAGATAAAAAGACATTTTTGGACTGAGGACATTAAGTAATGTGGTGAAAATGTGTGAATGTGTCTCTGACCTTCTCGAAGTTTCCTCGCAGTGTGGCGATGCGCGCAGAGTAAAAGAGGATAATGGAGCCCTGAAAGGAGAGTTTATATTAAAACACACTCGCGATTTTGGTTAAATCACGAGTGTGTTTAGACTCGTCGTACTTTGGGGTATTTGTGTTGATACGGCTCCAGCAGAGCTTCAGCTTCCACCAGGTTTCCCTCGCCAGTTCCTTATCAAACACAACATAAGCATTATTGAAAACACTTGAAAACACACTTGAGAGGATTCCGGTGATGAAATGTCTGTTTTCTCACCGAGAATCAGTGAAACATAAGTGTGGTAGAAAAGCAGAGTCAGCGCGGAGAGGATGGATCTCAAACTGTGACTGGAGGAGCCTTCTCTCAACTGAGACAGACCAAAGTCCTGCGGGGACAGACCACAGCCGTGAGGACGTCCTTCAGGACACTCACACTTAAAACTCTGCACTATATTATTGTCCCACGTGGCTGGAAACAAGCGTTCATTGGGTCAGTCGTCAAAACTGTGAAAGAAAACGATGATTTTTCTTCGGAAAACTAACCCGGTTTCCGGAGAATCCGATGAATTCAAGTAGCCTCAAAATCCTCTGAGGCAGCAGAGACAACATCTGAGGAGACACACGGAGACAAACGTCTCAGATTAACGTGAAAATACACTTTAAACTGCTCACACAGAATCTGAGACTGTAGATCTGTGGTTCGCCAATACGCAGATGACACAAGACTAATTATGATCAACGAGACAAACGCTTGGTTTTACACCAAATATGAATTAAACCGACTTGAAATGAACTGAAATCAACAACTACTTTAAAAGCCTCTGATGAGAGAGAAGACACCGTTATAAAAGATTATATATAAAAGATAAATCAAAGAAAACTCGCCAAGTTGAAGGAGCCGATGCCAAGTTTGACTCCGCCTTCGTACTGTCTGAACGAATCAGACTGGCCCGCCAGGTCCTGAGTGACATTCAGCACATTCTGACAATCTCTGTCAAACAGACATTAAATGGTTTTTAAAAAAAACCAAAACATTTAAACGAAGGTTTATGTGGATAGTTTAGGACCGGGATCAGTGGCTCACTTGTAGATCTGGTAGCTGGTTCGGATCTTGATGCCTCCTTTGATGAAACTGATCATGTTTTCATCCTGGAAACAAAACAAAAATAATAATAAAAAATCATTTTAGTTTTCCTGGATTTTGGTTTGACTTTTAATTTTGTTTCAGTAAAAACTAAAAAAGACAAAGTGAATTTCACTGGAGTCAGACCCAGATTAGATTAGATAAAACTTTATTAATCTATATATAATAACATATATATATACATACACACACACACACATGTACTGTATATATACATATATAGAGAGAGAGGTGAGAGAGGTGTCAATTTTCTTAAGTAACAGGAAGTTACTACATGTAAAAAGATAGGTGTGAAAATGACAGGAAATGATGTACATACACATGTTGTTGTTGACAGTAAAAATAAATTGTTACAACAGCAGACATTTTATTAAGCGGATATATTGATGCAGCTAAAGTAAAGTGGTACCTGGACGAAGGTGAGCGTGGCTTTCTGCAGGAGACACTCGGCGTAGCAGATCTCTGCGTGCATCTCCTCTGTGAACACAAACACATCGGTCACATGACGCCCACTCACCTGTCAATCAAAGCAAAGGGTGGGGGGGCGGGGCTTGAGTGTGTCGCGTACCTTCCTGCAGGTTAGACTGTTTGTTGATCAGACTGGACAGAGATCCCACCACCGAGTTCTTCTTCCTGAACCTGCGGGAAGTGAAACGTTCGGTGACGAATGCAAATCACATTAATACAGGGTCGGGGGGCGGAGCCACGACGCGGCGCCTCACCTCTGACAGGTCTGCAGCGCCTCCTTGATGGTCGCCATGGCGGTCTGGATGTCTCTGGGCTCGAACGTCATGGCCGCTTGCATCACCAGGATGCTGCTGTAACCCAGGGCGTGGTACATGCTGTCCTTGCACCTGCACAACACACACACACACACACACACACACACCATGACAACACACACACACACACACGCAGTAGTAAGTCACACTGTTTCTGTTTTTTCTTGGACAAATACTCGTCACAATCACTGCATGGGATATTTTTTATGTCCCCCGGTTTGAGGACGGCGTTAACATCGAGGCGTTGCCGTGGTTACCATGGTTTGAGGAGGTCCAGGGCTTCAGAGAACTTGTTGTTGAGGACGAGGTTGAGAGCACACTGAGTTTCCTGGATGGCCGTGTGCAGGTCCATGTGACAGGCCCTGGGGGGGGTGGGGGGGGGTCAAGTAAAAGAAGAAACATTAAAAAAACAAAAACAGGAAGTTATATTAAAAAAGATAGTAAAAAATAGAAGTGAAATGTGTGTGTGTGTGTGCAGACTCACGCTGGTATGCGGTCGTAAGCGTCTTCAAAGCAGTCCTACAAACACAGAAACAGTCTGGTTACATCGTTAATATCATTATCAATATGATCTGGCCTCTGATTGGCTGCTGCTGAATGTTGGCACATTACAAAAACATTGTTTACGCTACTAAATTTAAAAAGAAATAAATTCAAAAGGTTAAAAACTGTGTTTTGTTGCAATCTAGTCAAGGCCTTAGCCACGCCCACAGTGAAACGTCCTGCTAGCTAACACGAATGGAGAGAGACAGGAATACACACACACACACACACTGGTCACAGTCACAGTCACAGTCACAGTCACACACACACACACACACTCATTCCCCAAACACCACAATCCAAGACATTTTCTATTTTTGCATGTGAACTTGGAGGCAACAGCACTGCTTACACGCACACACACACACACACGCGCGCACACACACACACACACACACACACACAGTCTCTGGAGCCTCAGTAGAAGGCTAATAATAGCAGTGGCTCATTACATAATCACGTACAGCTGCAAACACACACACACACTGGTCACACAGACACACACACTGGTCTCACAGACACACACACACACACTGGTCACACAGACACACACACACACACACACACACACACAGTTGATGTGAGATTACATGTGTCAGTCGAGACAGTTTACGACATTATCGCGCATATCAATAAAGTTTCACGAGCTGCTACATGCTAACAGCCGCTCACACACTCCTGTCCTCCGTTCACACCTTCATCTCACTCTCTCTCACTCATTCACAAACACACTGACCTCCTGCTGAGCGTGTGTGTGTGTGTGTGTGTGTGTGTTTGTGTTGTTATAAATGAGTGCAGTTTAACCAGCAGCTCCAGCTCATGAACTCACAACACAAACACAAAATTTCACCTCAGAATTGACATATTAATCTGTAATCTGGTGTTTATAAAATATGAGATTACGGTAAAATATGTCCATAATTGTTGACTTTTCTGATTAGAAACTAATTTCACACCAGTTTCATCAATTTTAAAAACAAAAACATGAGGTTTTTATTTGTCGGCAAGTTTAAAAAAACAAATAAATAAACACGAGCGGGTGAAGTTTCACACGGACACAGGAGCTTCTCTTGTGACAGCATGAATTAGTTAGAACCCCCCACACACACACACACACACGCACAGTGTCGTGTTTCTAGTCAAACTCACTTCACACAAAAAATAAAATCTGAAAACTCCAGAGGAAAAAAAAGTTTGCAAGAAAATACGATAGAATTTTCCTGGAAAAATCTGAAAAACATAAAAATTATTCTCACAAACTTCCGAAGAATCGGACAACATGCGATTCTATCGAACATTGCGATGAAAAGCTGTCGCAGTAGTTCAATCAAGGGGAATTTTACAGATTTGGTGTAATCGTGAAGGTGAAGAAAAAAACACGCAAACTTTTTTGCAAAACATTTTAAAGTGGGAAAAAAACAAAACAAAAAAAAGATCGCCAAAACTGTAGCTCCTCCTTGTGGCACTTTAACAAAAATTTGACAACTATATATCGCAATGTTATTTTTTTGGGCGAAAAAACATGAACATTTTGAGTTTTCCCGACAGAAACGGTGATTGTAATTTGAGTTGCGTACGTAGATTTGCCACGTGAATTATCTTTAAAAACTTAAAATAGAAACTTTCTTTTGTTGTTACGTTATAAACTTAACTTGCTCTGCAAAAACTTTCGTAAAATTGAAACATCTTGTGATAAAATGTGTTTTTTTGTCGAAAAAACCACAATGAAAAGTTTGCGATGTTGATTTGAAAAAGGCTTGTGTGGAGTTTCCTGAGCCTGAGTCTGATTATCAGAACAATGAAGTGGTAAAATATTGTTCATCATTATCAGCTCGACAGTAAATATCTTTACATTCCATTCATACCTGTGAAAACCAGCGTTCTTTATCCTTCACGTCTGACATGATGACGGGGCTGTGTGTGTGTGTGTGTGTGTGTGTGTGTGTGTGTGTGTGTGTTAGCGGAACAGACGACACATAGAGTTATTGTTATTTGTTGCTGGGCAGAGACGGACGACAGCCGTCCCACTGTCTTTACGTGGTCGTTTTTATAGTCAGCTGAATTCCTGGGGTAATGAAATGATCGGGAATCAGCGAGAACCACGGACGAGGCGTTTGTGAGTCCGGGACAAAGAGACGACCTCGTGCTTGTATCTTTAGAGCGATGTGTCGTACGAGTGCTAAAAATCTACGTCCGTTCGCGTCTTTATCTCAGACTTTTCTAACAGGACGCTGAAGTGTGTAAACCACTCACTCACTCTCCCACACCAAAGCCCACAGTGATTTTAACATCCCAGCACACAGGGGCTGTTGATCCACCGCTGCCTCCATCACTAAGTTAAAATGTCTTATTTTGTCACTTCGGCTTTTGAAATCCTTTGCTCAGATTTACTTTACAGTGACACACAGTGACCACACGAGGCAGCAGTAGACCAGCAGCTCCTGTGTCCACTGCAAGCTGAAATCACTGACTTTCTCTATGGGGTTTGGTGTGGGAGCGTGAGCGGGTTTTTACCTTTTCTCCATCTCCAGCTTAAATGCTTAAAGTAGAAAATCCAAAGAACCTATGGAGGAACCTCAAGAACCTCCCACAATCACCTCCAGAAACTCCTTCAATCAGGCCTGTTCCTGAGTTCCTGAGTTGTCAGAGCGACACTCCCTGACCAAACAACAAGAACCAGGGTGGAACATCAGGCTTTACGAGAAACACTGAGGTTAAAATATAACTGTGTCATATTTACTGAGCTGTAAACTCAGCTCTGCTCAACGTCACGACGTGAACGCACGTCCATCGCGTTCATGTTGACCTTCAGATTTAAAGGTTTCAGACTCGTGTTCTCTCCAGTTTGTTCTGCTGAACGGAAAAAAACAGCCTGTGGCTGAAATCAGATCTGTCATTTACATAAGTGCCTGTCCACACACACACACACACACACACACACAGTATCTCCTCCCTTAAATCTGATTATACTCCACAGATACATTAAACACGATGATCAGCAGCTCACCTGCGCTGAACTTTTACAGCTATATACGTGGGAGAGGTTGAGTGGGCGGAGTCACGGCAAGACTCAAACGTAAAAACATGCGATGGGAGAATTTTTTTTTACTGATTTGCGTTCCATTTATAGTTGGAACTCGGAGTTTTCCCGAGGACGTCTTTCAACCAGCGTCGACTGAAACACGTCATTCACGTTGAACGGGAAGCGGCGCTAGCGTCGGCTAGTCAAATCACAGCATTCGCTCATATGCTACATCGTGTCCAAATGGAGCTGTCAGACCAGATTGACAGCTTCAGTGTGTCCGACAACGGTGGACAATAAAACATCTTTATCACTTCAGCAGCATTAGTAACTCTGCTACCATGTCGCTAATCAAATCACACTACGCAAACATTAGCATTAGCTCATACGCTACGTCATCTGTCATCGGCCATTGACAGTTTTTGTGTGTCCTACATAAATAGCTATGGCGCGTTCCATTTGCAGTTGGAACATTCCGAGGATGTCCTTACCGCTGCGGAGACATTGGCTGAAACACTTCTCATTCACATTGAATGGGAACCAGCAAGAAATTGGGGGGGAATTTTTAAACTCGTCCCGAAATAACGAAATAACGCAGCTGCTGGAAAAAACCTGCGTAACGCGTTGAATTTGTTCATATTCAAAAGTTACGTAGTGCAGTTTTACGTTGAAAAGCGATGTATGAAATTGTACGATTTTCGTGTTTGAGTCTACAATAAAGAAACAAACACACACAAAAATCGTATTTGTACGATATTATCAAAGAACCTGACGTCACTAAAGTCAATACACAGTTAAATAAAATGATGTTCGTTTTCTATATGACACCATTATAATACCGTGTGTGTGTGTGTGTGTGTGTGTGTGTTCACCTCCTCCTCTCCGGTCTCTCCGTTGCCTACGTGGGCCATGTTCGTGTCCTGCGCCTGTCCTCACTCAGGTCCGCAGGTTCGGCTGCGGTTCTGCTGCTGTTACCAGGAGGACAAGCTTAGACTTAGAGGAGGACAAGCTCAGTTCAGTCCCATGTTCGTCTGTGCGCGTCCCTCCGTCGGTCTGTCCTTCCGTCTGTCCCGCCGGCTGTGCCTCCTCCGCCGGTTTGTTTGTCTTTTTCCCGGTCCGTGTTCGTTTTATTCCGTCTGTGTCCGTCAGTGGTTTTTCTGCGTCGCTTCCGTGAGGAGGAGGAAAAAAACGTCTACGTTACACACACACACACACACACACCTCCGTGTTTCTGTAGCTCCGCCCACACAGAGCGAGAGAGAGCGAGAGAGAGGGAGAGGGAGCGAGAGAGAGCAAAACATACTAAATAAAATAATGCAATATTCGTTTGTAGTAATGTTGTTTTGTTTTTTTTAAACAATTCAAAAACATATCAAAAAATATTTTATGGATTTTTTTTAATTGAGAAACCAACGCCAAAAAAATGATAGAAAGAAATATTTTTAAATCTACAAGTAAAATAAAAGATATATATTTTTAATAAAAATCAAAAAATATTTCGTGGAATTTTTTAAATTTCAGAATCTAAAATTGAAATTTCATTTATTTCACCATTTCTAAAATATTCTAAATATATTTTAAGGACTTTTTAAATAGCAAACTGTGACACAAAAAATGATTACATTTTATTTAATATATAATGTAAGAAGTTGATCCTCATGTATGTTGGGAAATTTAAAGTTTAACAAACAAAAAGTGTTAGTGTAAAATTCTAGATTCTTGTGTGAGTGAAATAATCCAGGCCTGGAAGTAAAAAAAAAATACATATATACTGTACATTTAAAACAACGGGGTTTAGATAATGTTTATCTAAATATAAATTCACTGTAAACGTCTTCTCTCAGAGTCACAATTAAAACAAACGGAATAAAACCTGTACTTTGTTTTGAAAAAAAAAACAATCAGTTTCACGGTCCTGTCGATTTAAAAATGAATAAAACTACATTTCCCATCAGCCCCTGCTGGGAGCAGTTAATGCGTGTTGTGGTTGTGAAATGTTTTTTTTTGTTTTTGTTGAACGTAAATATTGTGCGATGATGAGAATCAAACAAATTGTTTTGTAAATATATAAACACAGACTTTCCGTTTTTCTTTACCTCATCTATCATTGTCTTCTTCTTTCTCCTCCAGCTGTCCCAAGAGTTCCTGCTGAAGCTCCGCCTTCCTCAGCTTGTCGCGGCAGAGCATCGCCCTCTGCGCCTCCTCCTGCTCCTTGTCCAAATTAGACAAAAATTTGTTCAAACTCGATAAAAAATGTGTTAAATTAGACTCAGAACTTACTAAAATTTCAACCAAATTTGAAAAAAAAAAATGGTGCAAATTTGACCCTTGACATTTTTTTTCTTTTTTGTAAAATTTTGGTTACAGTTTAACAAAACTAACCTGTGGTACATATTTTGAATGTTAATAATGTTTTTACAGTAAAATTAGTAACGCAGTTTTTGTTTAAGTAGTGGGGGGGGGGGGGGGGTCGTTGCATTGGAAATATAACTAAGAAATGGGTTTTTTCGTAAACATTAGCAACTCATTGTTTTTATTAAACAATAAACTGTGGAAAAGCGAGCAACAGCAGCTTTGCCTCAGACCGCCGTGTTTTTGGTTTCGTTAGACGTTTGTATTCTGTGACGTTAATTTGTGCAATTTTTCGGTAAACATTAGCTTCGTATTTTTGTTTTGTTTTTTAACATTACTTGGTTTCTGAAAAAAAAAATAGAAGGCAGATGACAAACCAAAAATTTGCTTCAATTACTCGAGAATCCCGTGTAATCCTGGGTATTTGCAATTTTACTTTTTACCTGGACCTCAGCGGCTCTGCTCCTGGTCGCCTTCACTGCATCGCTCCGGAGTTTCCTCCTCGCTTGTACGTTTGCCCGCAGTTGTCTCCGCCGAGGGTCAAGTTCACGAAAGTTACCAAGCTGAAGAAGTCTACAGTCAAAAACATTCACTTCCTGTTCTTCTCCTGCCACGGTATCTTGACTCCTCCCTCCAGCAGGTGGCCCACTGCTCACCGTCTTGACGCCGTGTTTCTCGTCATCTGCGACATGTTTTCGTGGGGGTGAATCTTAGCGTCGGTAGTGTAGTTTTCTTGGTGGAAGTTGGTTTTTTTAGGTGTCGTCTGTACTTTGGGTTTTCCCGGTAACTTAACATTACATGTCATTTAGCAGACCCTTTTATCCAAAGCAACTTACAATGGAATTGAATACAATCAGCCAGGGGTGGAGTCGAACCTACGACCACGATGTCTTTCGCACACAGGGTACCGGTCTTAACCACTGAGCCACTCCACCCAGTAACTGCGTAAACAACTGTTGTTGAACAAATAAAAACTGCACAAACATTTGAGCTAACTTCCTGTCCATTGCTGTCATTTACATTTTTTTTAACAATTCTACAGCCATAAAATCAAAAATAAATCAGGGTCAACATGTTCTGATATTTTACAAATATATCTAATTTTATACATTATATATGTGTACATACATTAAAACTATACTCTCTGAAAGACACTGACATTCTCAAATGTTGATTTTTTTTTTTATCCTAAATTAATCAGAAACCCTGATTCATAGCAGATTTTTTGTCTTTTCTGGCCTGATATTATTTTAATATTTTATGTATTACATTGACCATACATTGTAATTATAATAAGTTAGATTTATTTATAAACCACCTACAAAAACAGTTAGAGATGTGAACTTTGAAATTTAAACCAAAATACAATGCATAGCAATGAGACCAAAATCATATTCATGGTTAATATTCAATGGAATTGTTTTTTTTTTTTTTTAATCATCATAAAAGTACTTAATGTTGTCATTTCTTTCTTGGACAATAATATAAAAAAAATCCCTGAGTTCTGTGATACCAACGTTTTGTATTTTACAACATGTTTGATTATTAGCATACAGTATATCAGTGAACCAAAATAAATAATATATATAATTATTATTTCTGTTGTTTTTCGTTAGTGTAGGATTTTTTAAGTCCAGGAGAGGGCAGCAAATAACCACCATAGATCCAAGCTGCTGTAGCTGTGATGTATGCTGATGTTAAAAAGTAGAACATGGTTATATATTCTTAAATATTACATGTCTAAGAAGTTACTTACACTCATGGAAACTGATTATATAATAAATAAGTGCATCTGACGGTACTAGATTATAACCTGAAGTTAAGTATAATTTTGATTAAAAACTAAACATGTGTTATAGAAGAGGTTTGAGTTGAGTCTTAGAGAAAGTGTGTGGCTCTTAAAAGAGCCGTTGTTGTGTTGAAGGGTCCCCGTGTTCACTTCTTGGACGCGGCCTTCTCCGTCTTCTTGGGCAGGAGAACAGCCTGGATGTTGGGCAGAACTCCGCCCTGAGCGATGGTGACTCCGCCGAGCAGCTTGTTGAGCTCCTCGTCGTTGCGGACAGCCAGCTGCAGGTGACGCGGGATGATGCGGGTCTTCTTGTTGTCGCGGGCGGCGTTTCCAGCCAGCTCCAGGATCTCAGCGGTCAGGTACTCGAGCACGGCCGCCAGGTAGACGGGGGCGCCGGCACCGACACGCTGGGCGTAGTTACCTTTCCTCAGCAGCCTGTGGACACGGCCCACGGGGAACTGGAGCCCGGCCCTGGAGGAGCGGGTCTTTGCCTTTGCTCTGGCTTTGCCGGCATTGGTTTTACCTCTTCCAGACATAATGTGGGTGTTGTTTGATTTCAGGACTCAGACAAACTGTGACTCTCACTGAGCAAAGCCTCCCTTTTATATCGCTGGAAAACGCGGCTCCTCCCGGAACTTTTGGCGGACATTTTAAAAACTCTTTTGTCCAATGAGCAGCGGAGCTTCACAAAGAGGCTCGCGCATCTGGGCGGCGCCGAGCAGCGGAGCTTCACAAAGAGGCTCGCGCCTGTGGGCGGCGCTGAGCTCCAGGAAGAGCCGCTGACCAACCAGGAGCCGGAGGACGGGAGCACCGTCACCGCCCTCACGGCCGCTCCAACGCTATAAAAGAAGCGCGCTTCCATTCTACTCATTACGTTTGTTTTTCCGCTGAAGTAAAACATCTTCGTTTAAAATGGCCAGAACCAAACAAACCGCCCGTAAATCCACTGGAGGCAAAGCCCCGAGGAAGCAGCTCGCCACCAAGGCTGCCCGCAAGAGCGCCCCGGCCACCGGCGGCGTCAAGAAGCCTCACCGTTACAGGCCCGGTACCGTGGCCCTGCGCGAGATCCGTCGCTACCAGAAGTCCACGGAGCTGCTCATCCGCAAGCTGCCCTTCCAGCGCCTGGTGCGCGAGATCGCGCAGGACTTCAAGACCGACCTGCGCTTCCAGAGCTCCGCCGTCATGGCCCTGCAGGAGTCCAGCGAGGCCTACCTGGTCGGCCTCTTCGAGGACACCAACCTCTGCGCCATCCACGCCAAGAGAGTCACCATCATGCCCAAAGACATACAGCTGGCCCGTCGTATCCGCGGAGAGCGAGCTTAGATCTCACTAACACTCAACAACAACAACACAACAACAACAACAACGGCTCTTTTAAGAGCCACACACTTTCTCTATAAAGAGCTGATAATCTTAATTGATATAGTTGTTTATAGTTAATGTGATCCTATAATGCTAGTACAATAACAGTGATCATGAAATCATGTTAAATGTTATTACATTTAAGCATATTTGATAGAAACACATGGGATATTAAGCCACCTTGTGTTTCACACACAAATGTGTATATATGTATATGCATGTATGTGTGTGTGTGTGTATATATATATATATATATATATATATATATATACATGCTGTGTACTGCATGTAGACATTGTTCCATTTCAATCTATATATGACCTGTGTTCTGTGAATCTCATCGACATGTAATCTGGGATTTAAGTTCTCATCACGTTAACATTTGATAAATCACTGAGTTTATGTTAGTTGTTTGTTCTTAACATCAAATATATATATATAAGTCTAAATGAAAACGAGGATTTGATTTTAAACACTTAAAGTTGAAGCTTAACGAGCTGCAGACTCACAGCTTGTATTCTGACTTTTTTGTGCACAACTTTCCATCCAATGAAGAAGGAAGTGAGCGCAGGACAGGAAGTCTGTGTACCTGTGTTTTTGAATCCTCAGAGTCCAGGCATCTACGATCACTGGTGAGTGCTATTTTGTGTTTCTGTGAAGATCTTTTATTGCCACACTTACATGTTCAGGTGGCAGTTTGGTAAGTTGATAAAGTGTGCGTCTGTTTCCTGCATTATTTGGTTGTATGGTCCTTATTTAGCATTTTGTGAAATGTATTTATCTGTGTGAATTAGAGAAATAGTTGGCACAACTGAAATGTCCTTTATTTCTTCTTCATTTTAAAAGCACTACTACTGTGCATTTTGTTCTTTGTGTCAAAGAAAGTGTAAACGGACAATTTGCCCCAACCACAAGAACCTCATTGCAATTTACATATCTGAACGAAGTGGAATGTATTTAATCCCCCGGTTTAAAATAAAGTCCTCAGATTATAAACATAATCCATATTTATTCTCTTGGTGTAAGAAAGTATCTTCAAATTGACACGTTTTCTACCTTCACGGGTGAAATAAAAATTAACGGGTGACCTTTTCAAGAAAAACAAGTTCAGCGGAGTCTAATTTTTAAACAAGGCACAACACATTCTAGTCTGTCATGAGTTTTATTTAAAAAAAAGTCAGAGTCTGTAATTCAACAGCGACAGTGGCAACACTTTCAAAAAACAGACAAATGCAAGGGTTGTCACAAAAGCACAGGTAAATGTTTCCAAGACAACATTTTGTTCTTCTACTTCCTCGATGAGCCACAAGGTGGCATCAGAGACGACTGCTGAATACAAATACATCAACACATTTTTCCACAGAAACTTTCATCTGTCACTATCTGTCATTCGTCTGTCCATCCTTATCTTCCCTTTGAAACAACAATTTTATTTTTCTTCTATGAGGAACAGGGACGTTTCTGTCACCAGAGACCAGTAAGTACAGTAGAAACGCAGCCAACCCTCAAGAGGAATCATTCATTGTTGGATGTCCTACAAAATGAGGGCACTTAAAAGCCTTCACTTTTGTTTGCGATGTAACCGATGCTCATTTGTCCGTGTTGTTGTTTCTGACGTCTTCGCTACCGCTGCTGCCGGGTGCTTCTGTCTCACCGTCCTCGGTCACCGGCACTCCCTGGAAGCTGTGGTCAAACTCGGGTTCGGGGAGCTGCAGGGTGTCAGCCGGTGGAGCGGGCGATATCCTGGATTTGAACCGAGCCAGGCCCCGCCTCTGCCTCCCCAAAGCTTTGGGGCTCGGCAGGCTTCGCACGGACGCCCTTGACGTCTGCCTGGAAAACTGGACGGACAACTGGCGCCCGCGGGGATGAGGTGGCGGGCGGTTCTGGTTGCCGCGCGTCGTCCAGCGGAATTCCTTTGGTCCGAGTTGGGTTGGGGAGCAGCAAACTGAAGTTTTGGCTCTGGAAACGCAAGTAAATCAAAGCAGATTTCATTGAACAGAGAGTAATTCTAAATAGAAGTAATTGAACTCCGAAAATGTCAAATGGATCACCTTGGAGTTTCCACACTGGGTGTTTCTTGCATGACGAAATGATCCAGTCCATTCTGAATTTTTGTTACTTCAATGCCATCCGAACAATCCCCACTGTGACAGACATCGTTCAATAGCGACGGGCTAACGGCGAGTTGGGGGAAAACCTCACCGGGCGAGTGTTCAGGAGATGGAGGGTTGCTGCTGACCTCCTTCAAGGTGGACAAGGTGTCGACGGGAGCCGGCGGCGTGACCAACCAGGAGGGCGGACTCCGGGCATCTGCACCTGGACTGAGTCTGAATGAAAAGGAGATTTCATCTTTATTGTGAAGTCTGGATGTAGATTACCAGTGGTAGACGGCACTGCCACCTGTACCTGAAGTCTGCGAAGAAGCCTCCTGTTGCATCGCTGCTGTGGCGTTTGAAGAAGGGTCGAGGAGGTCGCAGGTCGGGAGGTTCCTGAACGCTGAGCAGCCGACGGACTCGTCCAAGAACCTGCAACCCAAAAGGCATGTAGACGACCAAGAAATGAAAGTCAAAATTTTAAAAACCAATTCCCCATAAGAGGACCGAAGATGAATTCATGAATTCTGAAATTTTGAATTGATAAATTGAAACAATACTCTTTGATACTTTGATACTTTTGTTCAAACAAACAAACATCGTATTACCGACTCTTGACGCCGAGGCAGAATCGACTCCTGTTGCTGTGGACAGTTGTTGCTAACTTCAGCCTCGTCAAAATTCAGAATTTCGGAGAGTCTGTAGGATAAAAAGGAGTTGAAATAATCAAGACAATATCACTTTTATCAGCGGTCGATAACCACGTAACGTTACTGTTTGTGTATTAACCCCATGTCGGTGGTGGAGCCGAGGAATGATGGGATGCAGTAGTCGGCGGCGGCCAGCGTGTACGGCGGACGAGCGTCGCAGTCGTTCCAGTACATGTCTTTAGTCAGAGGCGGCAAATCCATGTGCATCTCGTCCACAGCCAACAGCGACACCTAGAGGAGCAGAAAACAGGAAGTGATTGTTATTATTAGCAGCAGTGGTTCGATTAACTAACCCTTCTTCATTTTTATGAGAATATTTTAAAACATGTAACATTGGTTTGTCCGTTCTGACTGTTGTAGAAAGTTAACAAAGACTAAACTTTAAACCTGTAAATCAGAGATTTGAAAGCGTAATGTTATGCTTGTTATGGAAACACTTGGTTAGTAGCAGTTAAATTGTAGTTAAATTGGGAAAAAAATTTAGAAACCAGGCGTCGAAAACAAGCGATTATACACTTGTCTCCAAAGCCTTTTTATGGTTTTTATACAGAAGATTTAGTTTATTTTATTCAGTGTTTTGTCTGCAAGAGTTGAAAATTGTGGATAAAAATAATCATTTAAATGTGGATACATTTCTTCTAGTTTAGCAAAAAAAGTATTATTCTATTTAACGCATAACACCGGACGTTGTTTTTTAATCTAATCCAAACCAGACTTCTGTTTCGTTGTCGTTTAATTGTTCACCAGTGTGTATTACTACGAGAAGTTTTGAATCTGGTCTCTTAAGCGCTGATTGGTCACTGCACAGAGTCCGCCCTCTCGTGGTCACGTGATGTGTCGGTAGGATGAGGTCACTTGTGTTTTCTATCACGTCCGTATTCTGGTCGTAAATACCAGCGCCGCTTAAAATTCTGACAAACGAATTCTCTCGTCGACAACATGAGTGGACGCGGCAAAGGAGGCAAGGGGCTCGGTAAAGGAGGCGCTAAGCGTCACCGCAAAGTTCTCCGCGATAACATCCAGGGAATCACCAAGCCCGCCATCCGCCGTCTGGCTCGCCGCGGCGGAGTCAAGCGTATCTCCGGCCTCATCTACGAGGAGACTCGCGGTGTGCTCAAGGTGTTCCTGGAGAACGTCATCCGTGACGCCGTCACCTACACCGAGCACGCCAAGAGGAAGACCGTCACCGCCATGGACGTGGTCTACGCTCTCAAGAGACAGGGCCGCACTCTGTACGGCTTCGGCGGTTAAACTCTGGAACCTGAACGCAACACGATACTGAACAACCCAACGGCTCTTTTAAGAGCCACACACCGACTTTATAAAGAGCTGATATTCTTGTTCGTTTTGTTTAGTATTCCAAAAAATATCATAAAATATATATATATATATATATATATATATGGTTTATATGAATTTATTAGAGATGTTATTGCATTTAGGCAAATTTGATATACACGAGGTGCTATCCAGCGGTTAAACCTGGAACCTGAACGCAACACAACACTAAAAATGACCACAGCCACACACTCTGACAAAGAGCTGATCCTTGATGGAAAATGAGTTAAACGTTAAAGTTCCTTTGTGTGAGAAGTAAAGAAAAACACTGACATCTAATTAGCAACCATTCCTTTGTTTTTTCTGGAGATTAACTGATTTAATAAAGAGCTTTAACAAAGTGATAATGCATTCATTATTCTAGCTCTTCAAGTCAAGTGAAAACGTATAATTAGGTGTTTATTAATTTGTAATTATTCTCAAAAGTCTGCTTCAATGACTGTGGCCACGTTTGTCCTTAAAGCTCTTGAAACCTCACAAAATGGAATTTAGACATTAAATATTGTGATATAATTAAGCTGTTTACAAGAAGCAAACAAATTTAAGATAATCCAGGTGTTAGTCACCCCAGTGTATGTGTAATTTTTATGTACTCATATTTAAATATATGCAGTAGAGGGTTAATCAAAATTAACCCTCTACTGTTTAATCAAATTCTACTTTTATAACGTCATTTTGACCAGTTCATATTTTGCTTTTATTTGCACATATAGCTTTTAATCACATCACTATTTTTAACACATTTCTGACATTTTAAAACAGCCTTTTCAGACATTCTAGTGATTTTATTTGTGTTTTAACCTTTCTAACCTGCGTTTTTAATACTTCATACTGTTAACATCATAAAATCTTATATCGTAAGTGATAATATTTGTATATATTGTACAGAGGAGGATTATAGAGCCACAACTATTATTTGGAAACTGGGAAAAAAACCTGATTTAAAATTAGAATTGTTGGCACTGTGATGTCAGTTGAGATAAATTATACATGTTTGAGAGGAACAAACCCGACCAAGTGTTTTGTAAACATAAAATAAACTATTATTCTAATAATTTCTTGTGTTCAAAGCTGTATTTAATGTTTTCATCTGCGAGAGTTGGAATAGTTGATAGAAGTCGTTTTAATCTGGTAATCTAGTAACTGATTCATTCATCTCCGGTTTCTGTAGCTTTTCTTGCATTTCCCTCTCTTTGCATTAAAGAAAACATATTTTTACACCTTGACTCTTCAAATATATATTTAGATCATTATGGGATTAGGGTAGTCTAATCCAAACTCTGAGAGCAAAATCAGATCATTATGTATCTTATCTGTAGTTAAAATAATGGTCGGGTTTGTCATATTCCTGTAACTCATAAAACTGTAAACTCTTCAGTTCACTGTGTTTTAAATCAATCTTCTGTGTTTTGTTGGTTTCTTTATTTACAACATGAGATAATAAGAGTATTGACGATACAAACAAGTGTTTGTTTTATCCTGTTTGTAAAAATCCTAATGAGATTTTAATGAAATGGGCAATTTAACTACAGACTTAAACACAATACAACTATACAATGACAAAGAAGTACATACCTACACAACTCAGTATATGTACTGTATTATTTTCTTTTCATTGTTTTTTTTCCCAAATATTCTTTTTGTTGCCAACATTTCTCCAATATTTCTTTTACTTAAAAAAAAAGTACTTTCTTTTACTTGTCAACTAAAAATATAAAATCCAGAGTATTTGTGAATTGTGAAAGTGATTCTTGAAGGAAACGTGTAAAACTATGCATTTTATCATAAAACTGTAAACTCTTGAGTTCACTGTGTTTTAAATCAACTCTATCATTAATAACATGTTGAATCTTCTGTGTTTTGTTGGTTTCTTTATTTCCAACATGAGATAATAAGAGTATTGATGACATCGATGAAGAAGCAGCAGCAGCAGCTCCATTGCTCCACGAGCCTCCATCATCTCTGTGTTTGCTGTCCACACATCGGTGTCACTTTTTCACACAATAATCACCGGCAGCTGCTTGTTTTTGCTCCGAGACCCGAAACCAACGTGTGGAGCAGCCAGTGGACGGGTTCTGACCGAGCCCCGGAACATTTGGACCCGTTTTAGGAGGCAAAGAAGAGGGAAAAGTCGCCGGTCCGCGTCGCTCACGGCGGCGATCAGACGAGGTTTGGAGTCTCCGCAGACAGAAAGCCGAGACTCCCGGAGCTCTGCGCGGCTTCTCCATCAGCACACACGCCGCAGCTGTCGGCTCCATCCACCGCCGGCTTTCACCGCATGTTCTACCGTCATTTTATCGTGTTTTATCGGTGAAGAGAAAACACAAGTGTCCCGGTGTTCAGAGAGCACGGACGGGGAGCAGTGCCGGGGTTGAGTCTCCACGGTTCTCATGGTGTGTTTAAGGACAGCCCCCTACTCACGTTAAGTCAGTTCACTCTGACTTTTCATCAGCGAACATTTAACATGGCAGAAGAAGCACCAGCACCCGCCGCGGCTCCAGCCAAGGCTCCAGCTAAAGCCCCAGCCAAATCCCCCGCCAAAGCCCCCAAGAAGAAGGCAAGCAAGCCCGCCAAGGCCGGACCCAACGTCCGGGAGCTGATCATCGCAACCGTGACCGCGTCCAAGGAACGCAGCGGCGTCTCTCTGGCAGCCCTGAAGAAGGCTCTGTTAGCCGAAGGATACGACGTGGAGAAGAACAACAGCCGCGTGAAGACCGCCGTGAAGGCTCTGGTCGCTAACGGGACTCTGTCTCAGCCCAAGGGATCCGGAGCCTCTGGTTCCTTCAAGCTGAACAAGAAGGCTGAACCTAAAGCCGCGAAGCCGGCGAAGAAGCCCGCTGTTAAAGCCAAGAAGCCCGCCGCGAAGAAGGTCGTAGCAGCAAAGAAGGCAAAGCCCGCAGCCAAGAAGCCAGTGGCCGCCAAGAAGTCCCCGAAGAAGGCGAAGAAACCCGCGGTGGCGGCCAAGAAGGCAACAAAGAGTCCCAAGAAGGTCGCTGCTAAGAGCCCCAAGAAGGTGGTCAAGAAAGCCGCTGCTCCCAAGAAGTCTCCCGCCAAGAGGGCGGCGAAGCCCAAAGCAGCGAAGAAGACCGCGGCCAAGAAGAAGTAAACTGTCGTAAACTGTCGGAACTCCTGCAAATACAAAGGCTCTTTTAAGAGCCACACAAGTGTTTCTATGAGAGCTCAAACACTCTTATTATTATTATTATTATTATTATTATTATTATCTTAGTTTAAAATACAAGACTAGAAGATTAGAAGAAGTATCTGCTGCTTCTTCTTAAAGTTGCATATAGTCTTTATATTTTATAATTTATGTAATCTGTAAACTGTGTGTACTTATGTGTGCATGTACTGTATATAGAGAGAGTAAGGGGTTGTGTGTGTGTATGTGTATGTTATATAATATAATATATATATATAGTATTATATTATATAACTTCTGGGTAATTGTTTCTGTTATTTCTCATAGTAGTAGTAGTATTATTTGCATAATATGAATAATATATTTGATATTAACAACTAGCTAGCTACATTTTTTAAATATAATTGAATGAATATTCTCACAACAAAAACAAATGATAAATATAAGATAAATCCCTCCATTTGTCATTTAAACTAGTTTAAATAGACGTGTATTTTCATAATATTACTACATATTATTATTATTATTATAACAAAACCTCAAAGTCTATGTTGATGATTATTGTAATATATTCAGTGAATTTATTACCTTTCCCGGTGTTATTGGCATTAATGAATATCCTATAAAATAATAATGAGTGTATATTTTCACACATGAACTTTTCTAACACTGTTTTCCTTTTAGATACAAGTTAACAATTGTAATTATAATTATAAAAATTATAATTACACTCTTATATCCTCATTTACTTGACTTACTTTATACCCCTTCCTTAATTGTCATCATGTGATTTTGTGGTGTATTATTTTCATCCTCCCTTTAAACTTGTTTACAATATTTAAGTCTTTTCTGGCTTTTACACATTATCTTCATGTTTAAGAGATATTTTTAAGTAATTTAAGAGACTTTAAGTGAACAAAGTGTTTTTTTAGCGGTAACTTAACACATCTAAGTCGTGTGTATTAGTTATTTAAGTCTGAGTCTATAACATTATTATTAAGAATTATTATTATTATTATCCTTTTTCCTCAAAATGAATCATGTTTTTTGAGGCTTTTGCCATGACCCCAAACTCAATATTGGATGTTTATACACATGAAATTCAAAAGCACATGTTTCAAAACATAACTTTGTATCGATTTATAGATTACATGCTGGGTTTTTGAACCGTAGATTTTAAAATTACTACATTTTATATAAGTATGAGAAGTTTGTGTTATTCAGATGAGAAAGTGTGTGGCTCTTAAAAGAGCCGTTGTTGTTGTTGTTGTTGTGTTGTGTTGTTGAGTGTTAGTGAGATCTAAGCTCGCTCTCCGCGGATACGACGGGCCAGCTGTATGTCTTTGGGCATGATGGTGACTCTCTTGGCGTGGATGGCGCAGAGGTTGGTGTCCTCGAAGAGGCCGACCAGGTAGGCCTCGCTGGACTCCTGCAGGGCCATGACAGCGGAGCTCTGGAAGCGCAGGTCGGTCTTGAAGTCCTGCGCGATCTCGCGCACCAGGCGCTGGAAGGGCAGCTTGCGGATGAGCAGCTCCGTGGACTTCTGGTAGCGACGGATCTCGCGCAGGGCCACGGTGCCGGGCCTGTAACGGTGAGGCTTCTTGACGCCGCCGGTGGCCGGGGCGCTCTTGCGGGCAGCCTTGGTGGCGAGCTGCTTCCTCGGGGCTTTGCCTCCAGTGGATTTACGGGCGGTTTGTTTGGTTCTGGCCATTTTAAACGGAGATGTTTTACTTCAGCGGAAAAACAAACGTAATGAGTAGAATGGAAGCGCGCTTGTTTTATAGCGTTGGAGCGGCCGTGAGGGCGGTGACGGTGCTCCAGTCCTCCGGCTCCTGGTTGGTCAGCGGCTCTTCCTGGAGCTCAGCGCCGCCCAGATGCGCGAGCCTCTTTGTGAAGCTCCGCCGCTCATTGGACAAAAGAGTTTTTAAAATGTCCGCCAAAAGTTCCGGGAGGAGCCGCGTTTTCCAGCGATATAAAACGGAGGCTTTGCTCAGTGAGAGTCACAGTTTGTCTGAGTCTTGAAATCAAACAACACCCACATTATGTCTGGAAGAGGTAAAACCGGTGCCGGCAAAGCCAGAGCAAAGGCAAAGACCCGCTCCTCCAGGGCCGGGCTCCAGTTCCCCGTGGGCCGTGTCCACAGGCTGCTGAGGAAGGGTAACTACGCCCAGCGTGTCGGTGCCGGCGCCCCCGTCTACCTGGCGGCCGTGCTCGAGTACCTGACCGCTGAGATCCTGGAGCTGGCTGGAAACGCCGCCCGCGACAACAAGAAGACCCGCATCATCCCGCGTCACCTGCAGCTGGCTGTCCGCAACGACGAGGAGCTCAACAAGCTGCTCGGCGGAGTCACCATCGCTCAGGGCGGAGTTCTGCCCAACATCCAGGCTGTTCTCCTGCCCAAGAAGACCGAGAAGGCCGCGTCCAAGAAGTGAACACGGGGACCCTTCAACACAACAACGGCTCTTTTAAGAGCCACACACTTTCTCTAAGACTCAACTCAAACCTCTTCTATAACAGATGTTTAGTGTTTAATCAAAATAATATTTACACTTTAGGTTATAATCTAGCACCATGAATATATGTTTAACCTTTAATAATGCAGTTATTTTCCAGGACTATAAGTAATGTGTTCTACATGTGTTGAGTAAACAAACTTGTATTGTACATTCTTATTTTATATAAAAACTCTCCTCATAGTTTGACAACCATGTTTTTCCACAGCGACAAAAGGTCAAAAATAAGGTTAAATTAAATTAGAATAGAAAAGTTACACATTAGAGCTGCAACTAACGATTATTGTTGATCTTGAGAAATCGTCAGTGTTTGTCAAACATGGAAATGACGATATTCTCAAATGTCTCGTTTTTGTCCAAAAAAATCAGTTTGAATGATTTATTTGTTTATATGAACTAAAGAAACCAGAAGATCCATCAGAAAACTTGTTCTTAATCCTTATACTTACTTATACTATATACAAGCTCCAAAAACGTCACTTTTAGATTGTTATATCGTATTAATGAGTTATTTTTCTTATGTTTTGTTCGTCTTTTGCATTTTATATCTTTATTTATCCTTTATTGTCCATCTTTATTCACCTTCTACAGCTGAAGCCATTTCAAATTTCCCTCCTTTTTTTCAGCTGGCTCGCGGCTGTCCAGCCAATCACAGCGCAGAGACGGCACAATTGTACATTATTCTGTTTGTGAGTTGTGTTCATTGCTATTGGGTGTCTAAACATACAGAGAGTGGACCATATGTAGCCACCTGTTTGATCATCTCTGGCCCCACATTCATTTTTTGCTATAAAGGTGATGTCACAGCTTGAGATATTGTTTATGTTATATATTGTAATCCTAGATATTTTGTATAAACCCAATCTAAGCACTGTTGCTAGGGGAAACCCCAATAAAGGGCGGAGCCTACTTAAAGGTGGGGCCCTTTGTAAGCACACATGGATTTTTAGACTGAATATATTACTGAACATACTGGTTGTGTATATTTATAGATTCGGTTTTTTAGATGAAGTCAGGTCTCAAACACGTGGCTCGTGGACCACATGTGGCCCTCAAATGGATTTTGTGTGGGCCTCAATTTGTCAACAAAATTTATATGTGAAAAAAATATATATATACACATAATATATGATTAAAAATTGTGATTTTTAGATCAATTCAAAACTTCTCAAAAGAAGAATAAGCAGAAATCTTTTTTCTTTAACAAACGTTGCTTCAGTTTCGTACCCTCGCGTGACGTTTTCATGTTGCAACCAGGATACGCAAGAATCCAAAATATTCACAACTCCATTTTACTTAATTTTTATGGTGAATTACATCAAAACAAAGACTTTTATTCTGAAATATGGCGAAATATCATCAAAGATGTTGTTACTGCGATATTAGAATTGAATATTATTGTATAATTTTAAGCTCATGTTGCTCATCTTTTACTCCGAATGACCAGAGTCGACGCTCATTGGTCCCCAGGTCATTTGAGGTCAAATGAAGTTGTGGCCGCTCACCTGAAGGTTCCTGTCGATGATCCAGTTTGCCTCAAAGTCGTCGTCGTCCTCTCCAAACGGGTTGATCAGCTGCTCTGCGACCTGTCAATCGCACAAAGACCAATAACTAGGCAATAATTGAATAGAATCTCGTTAAATCTCTTTGTTTTTATGTCCAAGGATATAAGTTACAGCTCAAAGTGCGTTGAGTTATTCATAACTTTATACGGAGCGATATGAATAGAACGGAACAAGGTCGGGACATAGACGAGAGGTCAACACGTTTATGACTCGGCACAGAAATAGGACAGACATCCCATAAAGGACTCGCGCTGCGTTCCATTTACATTGGAACTCAAGCGACACGCGTCAGTTATTCTACGGTTAAAGGAAAGTGTCTGTAGGCCCGCGGCCGCCTCCTTAGTCTCACCTTCAACCACCCGGCGTAGAAGAAGAACTGCAGCAGGGTGAAGACGGGCACGTAGAGGTCCAGGTCGTGACCATGGTGACCCTGGCTGGGGTCGAGGAACTGTCGGCCGATCAGACAAGCGAGGAAAAAGGTGTAGACGGCCAGAGTGACCACCTGATGAGGACGAGTATATACGTACATGTTTTATTTTTGACAAACATCTTTTTAGACTTTTCCATCCCACACCAAACCCCATAGAGAAAATCAGCGATTTTTAGCTTGCGGGCGACACAGGAGCTGCTGGTCTGCTGCTGCCTCGTGTGGTCACTTTATGTCACTGAGGCCATTCAAAATCATTTCAAAACACAGGATTGACAAAATAAGACATTTGAACTTAGTGATGGAGGCAGCAGTGGATCAACAGCTCCTGTGTCTTTGTGGTGTTAAAATCACTGATTTTCTCTATGGGGTTTGGTGTGGGAGAGTGAGCGGTTTACAAAACTTCAGTTTCCTGTTGGAAAAATCTCTCTGACACAACACAACAAAACAATATAGCGAGTGTGTGTCCCTCATCCTCTCTGATTCAGTTACAGTAATGGTGGAGGGTTGATGTGATTAGAACATCTGTTTCAGTCGTGATACAACACAGACCTGTGTGTAGACCAGCGGGATGCCGACCCAGTCGTAGCCGAACAGAGTGGCACACCAGGTCCTGAACAGATTCATCTCCTGAACAGAGACGAGGAGAAGAGACAGAACGTCAGGGGGAAAGCTCCGTCAGCTCGGCACCAGCCGCCTCGCTCAGATTTATGGAGCTCGGCAGACAGAAAGTGTTTGAGAATGAGCCGAGTGTCACGTTACCCACATGTCTGTGTGATGTGCTCACAGAGCTCTAAAGTGGTTTCAGATCATTCAATGCTTTATGAACACGGAACCTTTTTTGAAATGGGGTCCTGTTGTGTCCGCTCTGATTCTTCTTTTTCATCGTACTACTTTGACGGCCGTGCCATGTACGAAACAATTTGCAGGAATTACAGTTACAGACCACATTTTTCGTGTTCCCACTAGCCACGCAGCAAGTGTCTGGGTTACAGTGGGGGTGTCTCTCTAGCGTTCCATACCCATGGGAGGGGATGTTTCTAAATTCCTCAATATCTTTGACTTTTTTTGTCATTCCGATGCTCCCTCTTTAGGGGGCGCCACAGTGGATGTTCCGCACATTTGATTTGTCAAAGATTTTTTATACGCCGGATGCCCTTCCAGACGCAACCCACCAATTTAGGCAATGGGGATTGGATACCTTGCTTGGGGGGAACCCAACCCTGGACCTAGCAGGGGACCGGTACCCTTCGGTCACCAGCCAAGTTCTCTTTCCACAGCTCCTGTTATCCTTTGACATACAATGTGCTAAAACATATTTTAGTGTGTTTACATTGAGAATGCTCTGCAGGTCGATGCTGTCTTGGATGCGTCCCTCTTGTCTAGCTTTATACGCCAGGTTGGAGAACCACACCACAGGGATCCAGTACTTCAGGTGAGGGGAGCGGATGTTGTCGAACAGCTTCCTCTCCTCTGGAGTCATGAAACCTACAGGTGAGGAGAGAAAACCAATCAGAACATTCTGGAGGATTGCTAGCACTTTAGAGGCTGAACACACGAGAAGGAGTTTGGGAGAATCCGCAAAAAAATTTCTATCGTGTAGGCTTTCTATTCACATGGAACCTACCTAACTACCTCACCGGTTGTTTCCATCGTAGACGAGTCCCATGTTCTGACCGTCGCCTGCGGTCATCCTCTCCGGGTATTTACCAAACCAAATGTGATCAAACGAAACCTCAGGAGTGAAACTGCTTTTCCTTTACCTCAAAACGAGCCAGTAGAGATTCAGTCGTCTCATCAGAATTCTCCAGAGGAACCCAGAATTTGCAGGAAAGGAAAAAAAACAAAAGTCCAACCTGTTCTGGGAAACCGTCAGGTGGAGCCGAGCGATAATGAGAAGAAAAACCCTCATTAACCTGCTTCCACCTCCACACACACACTCTCTGATTAGCCGGGGAGACGGACAGACATTTCAGAGACTGAAGAAAACCTCGCTGCAGAGACAACGTTTGTTTTCGACGCGTTAACTCTGAGCACAGTCAGGTCATCACCTCCCCACTGCTCCAATTAGCCGATAATGAGACGATCCCGCGGGATCACATTAGACGATACAGGGAGGAAGCGACGCAGCCGGGAAGGAGCTGAACTCCAACTGACTTTATAGTTTCAGACAAACTGCAGGTCTGGAAAAAGTCTCAGGAATTGACTCTAAACGCTGCAGTGCATATGTCAGGCCTGTACGTGGCGCTGTCGCACCTTGATTTGAAGAGATACAATGAAAAAAGAGCCTTAAAGACCTCAGAGAGACACGCGAACGCCTCACCTGCCTCCACCACGTGGTCCATGGTCGGGAACCGCTTACAGACGGCGGTGCTGACCGAGCGGAAGATGAGGAGCGACGTCAGGTTGACGTAGCGTATCAGAGTTCTGCGCAGCAGGCGTCCGTACTCGTCTTTTCCCTGAACGCAGCTGCAGGAAACATGAAGCGTGAAGATGCTGGAAAACCACGTCACAGATTCATACATTTCCTGCTTTATTTGGTACCTGGAGATGTGGAACATGAGTCGGTCCGGCCACGGCAGGTTCACGAACTGGTTCCACCATCGATTCACCACCAGAGTCACATAAAAACCTGCGACACAAACCAGTGCAACACGAATTTATATTAAGATTTTGTTTCTTTTCGGTTTGTTAGTCGTGCCAAAGAAAGATGTGTTTAGTCTCCTTTATTCTTACGTTATGGTGACATATATCTCCTCAGTAACGAGGGAACACAACATCACATATTGTCATTTAGCGGCGTAAATAGATTAAGGCTGAAAATGATCTGAAAGAAACACACAACTACCTCACAAAGAGTAGAAGACACAAAGTAACCGAACAAAATGGACAAAAACAGCCGGGAAAAGACTAATAACCACAATAATGGCAAGTATAACGTGATTTTAACAGCGTCAAAGTGACAGAAAATAACAATAAATAAACATTATAACCAACTAAAAACTCGAAAACATTCAAAACAGCCTCAAAGATACAGAAAATAACCATAAAAAGACCAAAAACATCCAAAAGAGCCACAAACGAACTAAATAAACTAAATAAGATGTAAAATGGCCACAGATATTAGTCTGGTGGTTTTGTACCGAAGTGACCGACAGAGAACACGAGGCTGCTTCCTGTCTGATGAAGGACACACACACACACACACACACACACACACGCTCTGCTGTAGCTTTTAACTTCCTCTGCTCGTTAATGATCCGTTTCCATTAGCAGCTAATGAGGGAATCAAAGTGTCCATCTGCCTCCTCAAGCACAAACACACACACACACACACACACACACACACACGTGTTTACTGTGTTTGTTTACTGTCAGTCAGTGGACGGTCAGACGTACCCAGGACGAAGGTGACGGGGATCTGCTCTGCATATTTGTCACAGTACATGGAAAGTTTCTCAAACAGCCTCTTGTGCTGGTTAGAGAGGACGAGCCTGGAGGACAGAGAGGACAACAGAGAGGACAACAGAGACGACAACAGAGAGGACAACAGAGACGACAACAGAGACGACAACAGAGAGGACAACAGAGACAACAGAGACAACAACAGAGAGGACAACAGAGAGGACAACAGAGACGACAACAGAGAGGACAACAGAGACGACAACAGAGACGACAACAGAGAGGACAACAGAGACAACAGAGACAACAACAGAGAGGACAACAGAGACGACAACAGAGACGACAACAGAGAGGACAACAGAGACGACAACAGAGGCGACAACAGAGAGGACAACAGAGACGACGACAGAGAGGACAACAGAGACAACGACAGAGACCACAACAGAGACGACGACAGAGACAACAACAGAGAGGACAACAGAGACGACGACAGAGAGGACAACAGAGACAACAAAGACAACGACAGAGACAACCGAGACAACGACAGAGACAACCGAGAGGACAACAGAGACGACAACAGAGACAACAACAGAGACGACAACAGAGACAATCCAACTTTAGCACCTGACACAAAACGAAACAACGTTCAGCAGAACGTTGTTTTCCGCAGAGCGGATTTCGTTTTCAGGATGAATGCGTTTTCTTTTTTTATGTCATGGACTTTTTGAAGCTTCGTTTCCCACAAGTATCTACCCACACCGATATCAGTCCAGTCATTTTTAAGTATATGGAAGTTAACGTAACATTTGTGCTAGCCATTTAACGCAATTTCAAAGACATAATTCTCAAACTTTATAGAGCGAAAATGCTGCAGAAAATGCTGCAGTAAATATTAAATCCTACCAGATTTAATATTTTTATCTTTCCGATTTTGACCCGTATCAGACCGGTACTCGCTATCGAGTTCAGCCCATCCAGAATAAAAGCCTCCAACAGGTCCATTGTTTGTTGGCCTTCCCCTGGTGTACCAAAGTAAAATGGTACGGTACGGTTGAACTGGCTCCACCCACGACAGTCAGCTGACTGGGCGACAGAAAAAACGTCACTCCCTCACACTGGTACGATGCTGTGCTACACGGCCCTCCTCCCCCACGTAGGCCTGACCCAGGACTTTACCGTTCCAAACTGTGCCCAACTGAACTGTACCATGATGGAAACACAGCAAACTAGACAAAAACCTGGTCCTAATGAGGTAGAACCTCATTTTCTGAGGAACCAAAGTTTAGGACTAAGATTTGACTCTCGTAGTTAGGTTTGTGGTGTGGTGTGTGTGTGTGTGTGTGTGTGTGTGTGTGTGTGTGTCTCACCTGTAGACCAGGCTCAGGCTGCTGTACAGCAGCACAAACAGGGCGAACTCTCGGTACAGCAGCTTGTAGATGCTTCCCTTCCAGCGCAGCAGCAGCCGGTGGAAGCTGAAGAAGGTGGCGTTGGCGACTTTGCTGGAGTACGTGACGGTCATGATGAGACGAGGGACACACAGGCGTGGACGAGCAGGAGACTCTTCTGTCCTCTGCTGTTACATCACTGTGTGTGTGTGTGTGTGTGTGTTTGTCCTCACAGATGATTCTCAGCTCGAGTCTTTGTTCCTTTATGTGTTTTTGCCAAATGAACAAATGAAAGTAACAACTGTCCCTCCATTATCTCTCTCTCTCCCTCCCTCCCTCCCTCTCTCTCTCTCTCTCTCTCTCTCTCTCTCCCCCTGTGTGGTTGATGTCCTCCCACTTACTGTTGCCCAGTAATGCCAAGCAACACACACACACACACATGCAGAGTTATATTGATGAGCTAAACGCTAAATGTAGTGTGTGTGTGTGTGTGTGTGTGTTATAAACAGAAACACCGTCAGCCACCACATGATGCCACGCCAGTAAATGTCAGTGTATGAAGCTGAAGCTGCCACTGTTTTATGTTGGTTGCACTTTAAATAAATAAATAAATACATACATACATACATTTTAAAGAAGAAAACAAAAGCAAACAAACAGATCAATAATTAAAAACTCAAAGTAGAGGGAAAAATAAGGTTTTGCAAATGACGACCAAAGGGTAAACTCAGGGCTATTTGGTCCCATAAAATAAAATTTAATTTAATTTAATTTAATTTAATTTAATAGTCTAGTTCATTTCATTTCATTTCATTTTTTTATTTTATTTTATTTTATTTTATTTTATTTTATTTTATTTTATTTTATTTTATTTTATTTTATTTTATTTTATTTTATTTTATTTTATTTTATTTTATTTTATTTTATTTTATTTTATTTTATTTTATTTTATTTTATTTTATTTTATTTTATTTTATTTTATTTTATTTTATTTTATTTTATTTTATTTTATTTTATTTTATTTTATTTTATTTTATTTTATTTTATTTTATTTTATTTTATTTTATTTTATTTTATTTTATTTTATTTTATTTTATTTTATTTTATTTTATTTTATTTTATTTTATTTTATTTTATTTTATTTTATGGTTACACACCCTCCGGACCAGCAGGTGGCGTTTGGGTCATTTCAACAGGCAGTGACATCATCTCTCATCTCTCATCACATCTTCAGCGCTGCTCTGTGGTCAGTTTCATGAGTTGGCCCCGCCCCTGTCTTCACATCCACGGCTGCTCTCAGATCAGCGCTGCTGCCGCTCCACCCCGGAAGTGAAATAGCGCGGCAAAGTCGAGTCTGACGCAGAGAGAAAAACAGAGAGAAACGGAGGTGAGACGAGTTCATCTTTATCTTCATCTTTATCTTTATCTTTACACGTTTATTTTACGTCACAGCGTAAAATCACAGCTCTAATGTTAAAATGTTCCAACACCGGAAATGCGAACGCTTGCTGACTCATTTTCTTCTTGTAATGTTTAAATTATGAACGAGGCTGAAAACACAGGAACTCTGCGGCGGTTCTTTCACATTAAATCTCCAACAAAACTCTTTTATTTTGACGTCTGACGTATTTCAGTGTAAATATGTCAAATCTTTATTATCGCGTCCATAAAAAAATTAAAATAAAATACAGTTTAAAACAAAGAGAGAAAGAAAACAACTGGAGACAAATAATCAATATTTCAGCCTCTCACTTTGTTTTTATTCATTTAGATAAGAACATTTTCTTGCTGCAAAAAAAAGCACAGGATTAAAAGAATATACTCAGAAAACACAAACAATAATCTACAATAATGAAAATATCAAGAATTTAGGTTTTACCCTGCAAATAATCGTCTGTACACTGGACTGTTCACTGCTGCCCTCTACAGGCACACCAATGCCACAGCGCCTCAGAAAATCTGCTTTTAATGAAATGAAACTGATAAATCGATCATAAAATTGGTTGCTGATTAATTTAGTCATTAATTAATTGATACATTTTTGCAGTTGTAATGTTTTTTTGTGACACGAGTCATGAGAGCGTCGTGATTTGTAACATTTCGCGCGGGAAGTTTTAGATCGTGAGTTCATGTGTTGATATCGTGTTGATATCGTGTTGATATCGTGTTGATATCGTGTTGATATCGTGCCTTCACTTCACAACATGAGCCCGCTCGCCGAGTCCCGTCTAAATCCGACTCCACTTCCTGTTTCCTGTCGTCGTCTGCTCGCGCTCAGTAGAGTCATGCCGTCCAACGTGGAGATCAAAGCCAGAGTGAGCGACGTGGCCGAGTTCGCCGAGAAAGCGGCGCAGCTCAGCCAATCAGAGGGCACCATCATCAGGCAGCACGACACCTTCTTCAACTGCACCAGCGGACGACTCAAGCTACGAGACTTCATGGTACGACTGTGTGTGTGTGTGTGTGTGTGTGTGTGTGTGTGTGCACGCTGTGTGGGTAAACATGTTTGTTTGTTTGTTTGTTTGTTTGTTTAGAACGGATCAGGTCAGCTGATCTTCTACGAGCGTCCAGACACAGACGGACCCAAACTGTCCCGGTACTCCATCAGTCCAACCACTGACCCACAGAGCCTGAAGGTGAAACACTGTGTGTGTGTGTGTGTGTGTGTGTGTTCTTGTATGTGTTGCTTTGTGAGGACCAGAACTGGTGTAAGACAAACATTTTAAAAATAGGATTAAAGGGTTAAATCCCACTGTGTGTGTGTGTGTGTGTGTGTGTGGTTTTGATTATTGCTGATTGTGTGTAGACGGTGCTGTCAGACGCCCTCGGGGTCAAAGGTGAGGTGAAGAAGGAGCGGCGGCTCTTTCTGATCGGTCAGACCAGAGTTCACCTGGACACAGTGGAGGGACTGGGACACTACATGGAGCTGGAGGTACACACACACACACACACACACACACACACACACACACACACACACACACACGCGTACGTCCTGAACTTGAACCAGTAGCTCAAAAATGAGGTTCTGCCTCATTGGGACCAGGTTTTGGTCTCCTGGAGGACGGCTGGTCCTGAAAAGATCAGTGTTTATGACAGGGAAAAGGTCTTTAAGAGCTTACACATCACACAAACCTAATTCTCACCCTAAAACCAGGTTTTAACCCTGAAAAAAGCTGTTTAAAGTGATGAGGATCAGACACAATGTCCTCACTTCCTGTGGTTTAAGTACACACACACAAATGTTCATGTATTAATAGTTAATAACAAATATTTGATTAATTATCGGCAGTAAATCATAGAAATACTCGCCGTACGTTACTTTCCCGTGGAGATCGTACGCGTCACACACGCTCTCAGTCTTATTTGGTTTGACAAAATGGCAGTGAAGAAGAAGACGGTAACCATGGAAACCTACTGGAGGTTTTATGATGAAGTAAGCGAGCCATGGTGAGTGTGACCCGGACACAAAAACTGAAACGAAGCCATCCATTTCCCCACTTCTAACGTTACGTATGATGTCACTTCCTCCTGTGTGTGTGTGTGTGTGTGTGTGTGTGCAGGTGGTGATGCGACAGGAGCAGACGGTCGAGGAGGGTCAACAGGTGAGTTTTTATGACCCTCTTTAAAGGGACAGTTCAGCAGTTTCTGTCTCAGCCTTCTAACAAAAGAGTCATCTAATGAAAACTACGTCAGTTTAAGTCTACGATGTCTTAAGAGCACGTTTCACGTCTTTATCTCACTGTGAGACAGACGTTTCCAACAGGAAACTGCAGTTTGTAAAGCGCTCACTCTCCCACACCAAACCCCATAGAGAAAACCAGTGATTTAGGCTCGCGGGGACACAGGAACTGCTGCTCTACTGCTGCCTCGTGTGGTCACTTTGCGTCAGTAACGTTAATCCAAATGTAGGATTTTAAAAGCCGAATTGACAAAATAAGACATTTGAACTTACTGATGGAGGCAGCAGTGGATCAACAGCTCCTGTGTGCTGTGATGTTAAAATCAGTGGTTTTCTCTATGGGGTTTGGTGTGGGAGAGTGAGTGACTTACAAACTTCAGTTTCCTGTTGGAAAAGTCATTTATTTGTTGTTGTGTTTGTGCAGGTGGCCGAGGACCTGATGCAGCAGTTGGACGTGTCTCAGCAGAGTCTGGTGACCGGCGCGTACATGGACCTGTTACTGAAGGGACCGACCGAGACGTAAAACAAACGCACACACACCTGACAAAGTCATAATGCAGACGGCGGACATTTTGTTTGTTTGTTTGTTTTTTTTACTGAATAAACCTGAGCTCAGTGTTTAAACAACAGAAGTTTATTTGTGTTTAAATTCACGTGAAAAAATCTAAATTTAAATCTCTGCTGAAAACGGACGTCGAGGCTCTGGATCTTTATTTTTTTATCCCCGTGGGTGTTTTCACAGCTGTGGAGCTTCCAGCACCTGAACACACCACATACAGGATTATCTCCTGCAGGCGGGCGGTCGCCATGGTAACCAGTCAGTCTGTCTGTCAGTCAGTGCTTTTAAATCAACGCGTAAAATCCCGACGTAGGAAAATCAGACGCAAAAAAATTCATAAGATTTGAATATAAAGGAGTTTTTTTTGGGTTCTTGACACAAAAGTCATCCGTTTCTGTTTTAATGTCAAAGTGAATGTAAGTGCACACGCCGCTTCAGTCCAGCAGAGGGCGCTGTGACGTTTCACAGCAGTTTCCCTGCGACCGCCTCACAGAACATCAACAGTTTCCTGTTTCATTTAAACACATTTACATTTGTAGTACACTACATATATAATTGTGTGACCTCTGACCTCTCAATCATGTGTATTTTTTTCACTAATTCATCCATTTTTAGCTGCTTAACCAAACATTGATTCATTCATGAAGTTATGAGGGATTTTTGACAGTATTATGAAATAATATAAGTTTTCTTTGTTGTTTAACGTTTTTAAACAGCAAAATGTGGAATTATATTCATAAAAAATGAACATTGTAGTGTTTTTGTCATGTATTTATAATTTTGGCAGTTTGGGTCTTAAAAAGACAGAAAAATGTAAATAATATCTAATGTGGCATGAAATCGACTTTGTGAGGCACGCAGCAAGAAAGCGTGTTTTTTGAAATGGTGAAACCACAGGAAGTGTTTGTGTTGTTTTTTTTATTCTTATCATGATGATGATGATGATGATGATGATGAGAGCATGTGACGGATTTGTTGCGATCTCTGTGTAACTGTCTGTGCTCGATGACACGGACGAGCTGGCGATTGTCACAAACGCTGCAGATGGTGGATGAAGCCGCCGAGCCAAACCTTTGTCACAGTCCAGACCCAGAGGGACGTTCTCGTCACTCACTCTGGGCCTGAAAACTTCCAAAAATTCATGGTTTCATTGAACGTCTTCACTCACCTGTGGTCGAGAACTGTGGTCCACACATGATGGTTCACTTTAGAACACGTTTCTCGTCTTTATCTCACTGTTAGACAGACTTTTCCAACAGGAAACTGAAGTTTGTAAACCACTCACTCTCCCACACCAAAGCCCATAGAGAAAATCAGTGATTTTAACGTCACAGCACACAGGAGTTGTGGATCCACTGCTGCCTCCATCACTAAGTTCAAACGTCTTATTTTAATGACTTCTGCTTTTGAAATGCTTAATTCAGATGTAAATCAGTGACACAAAGTGACCACACGAGGCAGCAGTCGACCAGCAGCTTCTGTGTCCCTGGGACCTAAAATCACTGATTTTCTCTATGGGCTTTGGTGTGGGAGAGTGAGCCGTTTACAAACTTCAGTTTCCTGTTGGAAAAGTCTGTCTCACAGTGAGATAAAGACGAGAAACATGTTCTTAAGATGTCGTAGACTTACACTGACGTAGATTTTATAAGTTGAGTCTTTTCTCAAGTGGCTAATTTCTGTTTTCCCTTGTATATGTAAATCGCTCACTCTCCCACACCAAACCCCATAGAGAAAATCAGTGATTTTAACACCACAGCATACAGGATTTGTTGATCCACTGCTGCCTCCATCACTAAGTTTAAAGGGGTTACTTTGTCACTTCGGCATTGAAAATCCTCAATTTGAATTTACTTCAGTGACACAAAGTGACCACACGAGGCAGCAGCAGACCAGCAGCTCCTGTGTCCCCGCGAGTTAAAATCGTTGATTTTCTCTCTGGGGTTTGGTGTGGGAGAGTGAGCGGTTTACAAACTTGCCGACACATTCTTTGTTTGCGTCTCTGCTGGCGGCCATGAGCCTCCGTGCTGCAGGGGGCGCTGCTGTAGCAGCAGCACCGCATTCGGTCGCGCTGAAGTGCGAATGAACATTTCCTGCTCGTCTGCGTTTTCTTTTTTTTTTTTCACGTCACCGTCGAGACGTCTTCACGTGAACACAGCAGACTTGTTTCCACTCCCACTCGGTCATGTGACAGGTCATGTGACCGCTGCCACGTGTGCTCTGATTGGCCGATGTTTGTAAGATGCAGAGGAAGAAAAAAAAAAAGATTCACCATCATTGATGCTCGGACGCTGAATTCCCCCCTTTTTTACTCCCTCGTTGCGTCGTTGCCATGGTGACGGGGCCGCTCCACCACACCCACGCTGCTTACTCCCCCCCCCCCCTCTCTCTCTCCGTCTACCTCTCTCACTCATAAGTGAGCAAGAAAGAGAGAGAGAGAGAGAGAGGTGTGTTTTCTAACCCACGCATTGGAGTGGGAGACAACGTGCACACACACACACACACACTTGTGTACACAGTGTGTGTCATGCTAGTGTGTGGGCTGAACCGACCAGCCTTCCACTCATCCCTCTCTCCCTCTCTCTCTCCGTCTCTAGTACACCTCCTCTTCCTCATCTTCTTCCTCCTCTTCTTTTTTTTCCCCGTCCTCCATCATCATCATCTCTTCCTCTCCTCCGTCTCTCTCTCTCTCCATCAGTCCTTTTTTCTTTTTCATTCATCATCATGGAGAACGAGTCGCTGATCTCTCTGGGTGAGTCTTCCTCTCTCTTCCTCTCTCTCTCTCTGCAGATGTGTGTGTGTGTGTGAGACTTTACTGCTGCTCTGTAACTTTAAAAGTCGTGACTTAAATTTCCTTCATCATTCTTTCTCGAGCTCCTTTTTCTTTCCCTTAATTCTAACCTCTGCTTCCTTTCCTCATGTGCGTCCCCTCCTTTCCTCGCTCGCTGACTTTTCTTACTTTTCATTCCCTCCGTCTTTTCCTCTTCATCGCATCTGCATTTCCTTCTCTATGCCCTTAATCGCTTCCTCTCCTCCCCTCCTGTCTTCCCTTCCTCCTTCCCTCTCTTACCTCCTCTCCTCTTTTTATTTCTTGTCATTTTATTTTTCTGTCTTTCTTTTCCTTCCTCTTATAAACTTCCTTCCCCGTCTTTGATCCTTCCTTCACTACACCCTTGTCTCCTCCTTACCTTTGTCTTTGTCCTCATCTTTATTTCTTATTTCCCTGTTTCTTCCCGTCTTCTCGTTTCCTGTTTGTTTCCTCCTGCTTCACTGTATCGTCCTTGGTGTGTGCGTGCGCGTGTGTGTGTGTGTGCGTGCGCGTGTGTGCGTGTGTGTGTGTGTGTGCGTGTGTGTGTGTGTGTGTTATGTAAGAGCAGCAGAGTGTGTGTAGGCTGTAATCTCAGACCGTCTATCTAAAAACATGATCTGTCCTCGCTGTCACTCCAATTAACACAAAAAAGAAACGTCAAACGCTACAAACATCACGTGGTCGTCATAGCAACGCAAACGTTTAACCCGGACCTAACGTGGGTATCTTTTTAAAAAAAGATATTTTCACGTCCCAGTGACACAAGAATAAAACAGTTTCTGTTTGCAGTTGCGGAAACTAAAGGAGAACAAATCTATTTTGCGATTTTTTTTGGATCCGATAACGCGTCCTTCAAGGTCTTTGGAGCAGTGGGTGTGGCCACAGCAGATGTGTGATCACGTGACCAACATCGCAGATGCAGTGCGTAAACTAAAGATAAGAGATAAACCGTTTATATTGAGTGTACTGGCCCTTTAACTCTCTTATGACCGTCACAATATTCAGGATAACTTTCCCTTTTCCATATCTGGCCGTTATTTATTCAACTGTGTAGGAATTACGGTACCGAGACGCGGCGGTGAATCTCGTCTGCGATCGGACGCTAGTCGAAGTTCTAACGTAATGACACGTATTCTCTGGTTTCCGGTATCCGTCCGTCCGTCCGTCTTCCCATCTCAGCTGACATAGGGTGAAAGGCGGAGTCACACCCTGGACAGATCGCCAGTCAGTAGTTTTTTTAAATGTTCTAGATATCGCAGGTTTCAGGTTTGGTCTTGGAGTTACGGTGATGTCCTGACGGCGATGACAGTATGGTCATAGAAGGTTCAGTGTGTAACCTTTACAGGGGTTTATTCGCAAAAATAAGATGTGGTGTGTTCTAGTTGTAGTCGGAAGTTGGGAATTTCCGAGGTCAAGCGGGCGTTCTGAGTCTGGATTTCCAACTCGGGAAGTCAGAGAACCCCTCAGAGCGCTCGGTCTTTCAAACCCCCAACACAGGATTCCGAGATGGCTAAACCACTAATCGCACTTTTGTACGTACACGTTAGCTACACTGTTTGTGAGCTTTGTTTCCAACTGCTATTGCTAATGAAGGCTAGCCCGAGACCCCGATATCTCACCTAGAACAAGATGAACTCTGAGGAGACGTCACTCCCAGATCCGACATCCAAGCTCCGATGTAATTGGAAAGCACAATTTTAGGCAAGCGCCTCGCTCTGTGGAAGCCTTCATCTTGTGTTGTCATGTTTCTATAGCAACCTGAAGAGACGAACCAGTCAGAAAGTGCGTTGCGTCATCTGAAGTAGAAGCTCACTCCCCCGCGGGCCACCGTAGTTCCCTGACTCACTTTGGAAAGCTCCAAATGTACGAACCTAACACTGGCTCCACTTTTTACGTCATTATTGGTGGAGGCTGCCGTAGTTTCAGGCCCTGGACGTGAGGTGTATTTAATCTGCATTCATTAATCCCGTCTCTAGGGGGCATTTGTAGAGATTTGCGGGGATTTTTCCTGAGAGAAGAAAAACTGGACACGTTTTATCTCGTCTTTTCGTTCCCAGTGATGTGAGAAAGTTGACAAGATAAAGTGTGTGTGTGTGTGTGTGTGTGTGTGTGTGTGTGTGTGTGACAGAAAGAAAGAAACAACAGTGAGCATTATCAGATCCTGCCATCGGTTACCATGGTAATGGCCAAGGGAGCGCTGTTTCCAGGACACACTCTCTTCTCTCTCACACCATGTTCACACCTAACAATGAAAGCCATCTTCTGAGACCACCCTGGACACAAAGCTCAGGGTCCATTTCTTTCTCTTTTTTTTTTTCTTAAATTCGCATTCACTGTGACGCGCGGGGACGAGGAATTAAAAGACGCAATGAATGTCGAGTTTCTCTGCACGTTAAACGTCGCGTGGAATTGGTCCGGACGATAAGTGAAAACAGAAAGTGGGCATCGTCTCTGGGTCTAAAAAAAAGTAAAAGTAGGAGTGTCGTCATCCGGTATTACCTTGTGTGTCCATTAGGGGGCAACACCACTCGTTTGAATTCACACCAAAATGGCAGTGACGTTGACTCTGAGTTGATCGCATTCCAATTGTTGCATAATTAGAGGGAAAAGAACACGGACGCTCATAGAAAAGTCTGTTTAGTTTTTTGGGAGAAAAAACGACTTAAGTAAACATGCGCTCTACGTGAAGAAGTGTTGGGGGTTTGTAAAGTTCCTCCCACATTTTCCGTGTTGGAAATCCGACCTGAGGGGACATTCCAGTTGAACTTCCAACTAGGAACTTGGAAATTCAGATTTCTGACAACAACCGGAACTATCGTGTTCATTCGTGTTACCTAAGGTAGTAACTGGAGTAAAGCTACACGGCTCAAGCTAATGCTAGCGCAGACCACAGACACTACAGCGAGTGACCAGCAGCTTTAATCAAGTCACGGATACATCGTGGTGTCGTACGAATCTCAACACGGATTCACTTTCACAGAAGTCCGAAATGTAAATTGTGAACTTGAGTTAAAAAATTTAAAAAATAGCGAACAAAACAGATTTCACATCATGACTGATGTGAAATCCGAGAGTAGAAACAAATTCAGCCTTACTCGTGTCTACTCTACTAAAGTGTTTTCCAAACACTGGGTCGGGGACCCACAGATGTGTCGCGGACGATACTTTTTGGGTCCCCAAATAAATTTGCCCAATTTTCTCAACCTCAGATTTCTGTGAATATATATTTAAATTTATATTTAAAAATACATTTGATTAAGATTTTATTTATATACCAAACAACTTTTGGAAATTGTTTGTTTACAAATTTTTATGGATATGGCTGCAAATTAGTCGTTATATATTATCGTCAAATTTGCCTTTTGCCACAATTGACATTATGATTTGGGTCGTGATTGTTTTCCGTCTTTAAAAAGCTCAAATCTAACCAGATTAATAACGTTTCAGGTGTTCTTCAGTTCTAATGTATGGTCCCATTTAGAGTCAAACGGACCATAATGCAGTGGGTGCTTTAGGGCGGGGCTACGCTGTGATTGACAGCTCGTACCGTTTGACAAGTGCATGTGAAACGGAGAGAGTGACGCGTCAGCGCAGCACGTTCCAAACTCTAAATGTAGAATCACGAGTAGGAAATGGAGGGAAAAGTGAAATCCAGTAAAAAAAATATATATTAATTTACACGGTTGGCACGCAGGGACAGAACAGGACGTACGGTGTGTGTGTGTGTGTGTGTGCGCACGCGTGTGTGTTATCAGTGCTTCTCAGCTTTTTCCTGCCAAACATCCATTTCCTTGGCAACCCAGACTGGAAACAGGAAGTGTGAGTGACGGGAAGTTCCTCTAATCTTTGTCAAGACTTTTTTTTTTTGAATTGTCCTCCTGCTGTATTCATGTTCTCATGAATACGTACTGGTTCCTCACACACACACACACACACACACTAGCTGACTAGCATGCCACCTTAGCAATTAGCATGCAAGTGATTACCAGCAAGGTAGAAGTTTGCTAGCCGTGTAAGCTAACAGGAAACACAAAGGTCTGACAGCTGGTTACTTGAATCATCAACAACAACTGTGACGATGTTAGCAGGCAACTCAAAATCCCAGGATACCTGTTCTGGAAAAGTCCCTGTTCTACGTACTGCCTCCTAACATTCGGACATGTTTCCAAGAACGTCCAGGATCAGAATCCAGATCCAGGATGATCCGCATTAGATTTCCGAACTCTTTAGACATTTGACCCTGAACGTCCTTCCGAAGTTTAAGTCTAAGGAAGACGACGAAGGCGACGACAAATAGAGAGTTGAGATTGCGACGTCAGCGTTTTCCCAATTTTCCGGGCTCCAGAAATGCTGTTTCCATGAGAATAAAACTTTGAAACTGGTTTCCACGGGAACAGTCCCTGATGAATGACGCCCAGTGTTTGATTTTTAAGTTTGGTGATGGCTGATAAAAGAGCAGACGCACGATCGTTGAGCTCAGACACAAACTAAACAGGATTGTGTTCTCGTGATCGCGTAATCACGCGCTGACACCGCTCTGTTTGCACTCCACTAATCTCTAATCCCCACAACATCTGTCAGGTGATTATTCTCAAACATCAGTCGTGTCATAAATAGAAAAAAAAACAGAAAATCAGTGATTTTAGCTGGCGGGGACACATGAGCTGCTGGTCTACTGCTGCCTCGTGTGGTCACTTTGTGTCACTGATTTAAATCTGAATGATAGTTTTTAAAAGCCTAATTAACAAAATAAGACATTTGAACTCAGTGATGGAGGCAGCAGTGGATCAACAACTCCTGTGTGTGTGACGTTAAAATCACTGATTTTCTCTATGGGCTTTGGTGTGGGAGAGTGAGTGTTTTACAAAAGTCGGTAAAACAGGGAAAAAAAGACGTGAAACATGTTCTTAACACATCGTAGACTTAAGTGGACGTTGATTTTATGACGTGAGCCTTTAGTGAAAAACAGTTTATTTAACCCCGGTTACGAGCTCCGCTCCCGTCCGTCAGGGACAACGGGAGAAGTTGCTTCCTGTGTCTTCTCTACCTCGGCCCCTAAAAATAAACACACAAATATAGATTCTGCCGAGGTTTCAGCACGGAAAGAAAAAAAAACCCCGCTGCACATGTGTGCGCTTGATAAATGACTCCCACCGTCTCCCGATCTGAGGATTTCGAAACTTTACGTAACACTCGAGTGCCGGCCGAGCGGCACTTCCACGCCGGAGCCTCGCCGCCGCTGCCGCTCCTCCAGTTGCCAGGCAAACACACACACACACACACACACACACACAACGGCATGATATTGTGTAACAGACCTGAACCTGAAATGGCCTCCACAAACTGCATCTGTGTCTGACCCACTTTAGACTAAAATACTCTGTTGTCTCCGTAAAAACATCCAATCTTCTTCTCTCCTGACATGTTTTTTTTTTTAAATTCTCCTCCTCCCCTCCTTCACATCCTGGTCTCCTTTACCTCCCACCCGCCTCCTCCCTATCTCCCTCTTCCTCCCTCTTTTCCTCCTTTCCTACAGGATGGGCAGGGCAGCTCCCAGAATACGTCCTGAACCTCTGAGACCTCTCGCTCTCCTGCAGGATTACTCCACGCTCCACTAAAAGCACCTCAGTGTCTCCATAGAGGAACTGCACGACCTCCTCGGGCGACTTCATCAGTCACAGGATTACACAGCGGCTCCACCTTAACGAGAATCCAACTCCAGACGCAAGAACCTGGCACCCCGCACAGGACCAGAACCGGAAACCAGAAGACAGCGGCGGTCCACGGCCAGAACCCAAGTCAGCCGGACGAGCAGAGCCCAGCAGGAATCGGAAAAGGCCGTCGGAAAAGTTTGATGGGACTGCAGACGTTAGGTGAGTGAACGCCGGCGACAGCACAATCAGTCACAGAGGATTTTTCAACAGTTAATTATTTACAACGGGGTTAAAAATTAAATGGGACGACGGCGGCGGCTGCGATTCCCACAGGAGTTTTCTCAGCAGTGAGGAGACAGTGGAGCTTGTACGTTTACAGAGAGACTCCCATGGTATCACAAGGTCGTGGTTGTGTTGACTCGACAGGAAGGTCCAGATATGAGAGAGACGACCCGGCCACAGAAATGTAACTGTGTGAAAACTTGATCAGTTTTCACACAAACAAAAAAGTGTCCGGGACAAATCATCTTTAAATGAGACTGAATGAGGACACGGGGGAAGTTACAAGAGTCTTAAAGTGATAGTTCATGTGGTTGTGTGTGAGCGCCCCCTGTGCCGAGAACCTTAAGTCTCATCAGCTTAAGTCTACGACATCTTAAGAACACGTTTCTTGTCTTTATCTCACTGTGAGACAGACTTTTCCAACAGGAAACTGAAGTTTGTGAACCGCTCACTCTCCCACACCAAAGCCCATAGAGAAAACCAGTGATTTTAACATCACACACACAGGAGCTGTTGATCCACTGCTGCCTCCATCGCTAAGTTCAAATTAGTTATTTTGTCAATTCGGCATTTGAAATTCTTTATTCAGATTGACCTCAGTGGCACAAAGTGACCACACGAGGCAGCAGTAGACCAGCAGCTCCTGTGTCCCCGCGAGCTAAAATCACTGATTTTCTCTATGAGGTTTGGTGTGGGGGAGTGAGCGGTTTATAAAGTGACACAACGTTCAACATATGGTAGCCTATGATACATTAAATATATGCTAATGTCTTTATCTCACTGTTAGACGGACTTTTCCAAAAAGAAACTGAAGTTTGTAAAACACGATATGAACTTGTACAACAGACGTCGCAACTGGAAGAGACGCGTTCTAGCTGAGAAGACGGGGTGGGGGGAAAAACTTGTATGCTAACATATCTTGGGCTAACCATTGCTAGCAATAATAGTTGCTTAAAAACTCTACACGACCTATACGGTTAAAAATATACGTTGGAGAAATGGTTGAACGGTTGAAGTAGTCGTGCTGGACGGGGTTGGCGAGGTCGCTCAGACCTTTTTTAGTTGACCTGAGGACGCGTTCCGGTAGAGATGTACAACTAGGATTTTGGGAACCAGCATTTTGGCCTCCAAGGTGAGAATGGGATTTGGTGGAATGTACCGTTGTACTCGATACGTCATCCAGAAGATTTTTTTTTTTTTTCCTTCTCAAAATCAAACTTAGCCCTTCGGTCACCGTCCTTGTCATCACGCCGACAGGTTTTGGTAGCGTAGTTCCATATTACGGTAACTCCTAGACCGTTTGTGATGTCTGGAAAATTCCAAAACATACTGGGAAAGCAGAGAAATAGAGCTTTGCATTGATTTACTTATCATTACGGTAGAACCTCAGAACCTTCTCGCGATCTTGGCAACTTTACGCGATCGCCTGCGGTTTTCTCGACGTTGGAGGAGCAGCAGCTTTGAGAAGCTCACTCTGCTTCCTCTTCTTCCTCTTCTTCTTCTCCTCTTCCTCCGTCCTGCTCTGTGGAGACCTTCGTTATGTAACACCTCCTCAGGTTTCCTCCAGGACTGTTCTGATCCGTGATGCTCAGCACTGGTTGCTCGAGATCATCCTCCTCTCGTAGGAAGGTGAAATTCTCTCGCTCTGCTCGGCACAGCGGGGAGGTCGTCTTCGTCGCCTTGAAATAACTTCTTCTGAGCGGAGGGAGGGGGGGCGGGGTCAACGTTTCAATCACTACCCGTTTTTGTCCTGAGCTGAATCGTCGTCCTCCGCCCACTCAGCGTGAGCAGCGCTGCAGCTACGCTCAACTGGAAATGAAGAAGAAGAAAAAAGAAAGATCGCCCACATGACTCTGAGGAACAGTGGGAGGAGACGTCGTAGCTTTAAACCATTAATGATCAGAATTTAGGTTCCTGCTGCTAAATATACGGAGATTTAAAAAACAGACAAAGCATATGGAGACAACCAAACAACTGTAGTCGTTTAAAGGTACAGTGTGTGAAACTCACAATGTTACAGCTGAATAGAACTACGTAGCCTTTAGTTTAGCATTGTCATTACTCGATTTGTTTTTGCGTAACTTCCTGTCCTGTGGAACAACATAAAACCGTGTTTATATATATATATGTATATATATATATATATATATATATATATGTATGTATATATACATATACATATGTATGTATATATATATATATATATATATAACAACTATTAGCTATTTTTATTGCTAAGATGTTACCAGACCCAAACCCGATTTCTTCTGGGAATGTGACGACTAACTCTAACTAAAATAACGTAAAACATAATGACAACAACAAAATAACTGAACACAAATATGTGTATTTTACTTTACAAGATACTATATTATATTATATAGAATATATTATAAGCTATTTTTTTATTGTTACGCGTGACGGCAAACGTTTTTATACAAGAAGTGGTTGAGAAGCTGCAGTCGTGGCTTTTATTTTGAAAGATTGGCTAAGTGACTACTGTATCTGAAGAGAAAAACCAAAGATAATACAAATTTGATAAATTTTTATTTAATAAAATAAGTTAAAATAACAACTCGGAAATGACCGATAACAAAAAACAAGTATTTTTCTGGTAAGAAAAACGAATAAAACAAGAGATAACGCAAAAACATGTATTTTATTTTCTTAGAATGAAAGATATCGTACAAAAAACGTCCGTTTTATAAGAATAACAACATGTCAAAGTGTGTATTTATTATATAACAATAACGTAATATCAGGTGATTTTACTTGAGGGTTATCCCAGAACCTGACGTCAATTGTTTCGACAGGAAGTCGTCAAACTTCACACGTGTGCGGGGTTTACAGGGTCAAAACTCAAAAGGTGTTTAGTGAAAATAACAATATATACATTAATGTGACTGTACGTTCCAAAAAAAAGTGTTTTTTTATTCAGTTTTTGCCAAATAGGAATGAAAATTCACACCAAATCTTCCACACTGGACCTTGAAGTGGTAAAATACGTAGATAAATGACCTTTTAAATATTTAAGAAAACTGCTCAGTTCACATTTCTGCAGCATAAATAATGAAAAGAAATGGTTATAAAGTTATAAAACACGGGTACGATCAGCGGAAACGAGTTTGCCTTGGTCGATTGTACGGAAAAGTGTTTTTTTTGCGACGTCTTGTGTAATTCAGAGAGACTGGATGTTTCTTTGTGCTGAGGAGAAGAAAAAGAAGAAGAAGAAGAAGAAGAAGACAGAGGAGCGAGCGTCTGTGTCACCAGCTGACGGTGATCACAGTCTCAAACATGTACTCGAGATGATCAAAAAAAAACAGTGTTGTGTGTCAGGAAATGCAAATTCTGTTTTGTTCACAAAAAAGTGATTCTGAAAAGTCTTCGCAAAGCAGGAGGAGACAAAAAGATACGCTAGATCCTGTTAATAAGCAATTATTAACAGCTAATTAACCGCTGATTTTAAGACATTTTAAGACGCTTATAAACAAGAATACGTCTTTATACGATAGCTGCAATATGATAGCTACGATTGCTGCGATGCGATACGATAGCTGCGATGCGATAGCTACGATAACTGCGATGTGATAGCTACGATAGCTGCGATGCGTTAGCTGCGATGCGTTAGCTGTGATGTGATAGCTACGATAGCTGCGATGTGATAGCTACGATAGCTGCGATACGATTGCTGCGATGTGACAGCTGCGATACGATAGCGGCGATACGATAGCTGCGTAAAATAATATCACTAACTCATACCAGCGTGACACAGTTTATCTCGCAAATAAATTCAACAAAGAAGAACACGTATCTGTTAAATACTTCCCCTCATTCAGTTGTCGCCTCATTTCCACCATGAGGCGACTTGAAGTAGTGACGCCCGGCAGAGGCTGTGTTCTTTAGAGCGCCTTAATCTCGATTACTGTATCGCACACCAAATCCATAGTTTGTGTATCGCGTGTACATCAGTAGAACTCTGTCTGCCGGAGCTCAGTGAGTCTCAGGTGTGTGTTTGAACAGCTGTTAGCGAGCGGAGGGATCACCGCGTTTGAAGGTTAATCCCTCCAAACTGCAGCGAGTGAGAAGCTCCGGTTTAATGAGCTTTAAAACCTTTTTGTTTGCTTTGCTGCAAGCAGAGAAAGTGTTTAGATCAGGTGAAGATTGGATTGGATCTGCTGGTGGTTGTTGTTGTTGTTGTTGTTGTTGTTGTTGTTGTTGTTGATGAGGCAGTGATGGAACCCACTCACCAGACTCATCAAGGTCTGAGACAACGCGGTTCTAAGTGTTTCTGGACTTTCCCTGTCTTCCACCTCTGCACAGGAAAGGTTTTCTTTGAGCAGGAAGGCGACTGTGAGCCTCTGACTGGTTGGAAATCAAACGTGATGACTTGGTGCTGATTACACACAGGCAGAGGCCGAGGCAGGAAGTGGACGAGTCTGCTGTAACGAGCACAGAGACGACACAGTTCTGCGGCGCGACCTTCGTTCTGTGATATTTTCGGGGTTTTATTTTTAGTGTAATTCTGCCAAACAAAGACTTTGTGAACCTTGGGAAACGTTCCACGTCTTCACCTCAATAAACGTAAACAACAGAAGTGTGGTTGTACAAGGTCGTTAGCGCCCCCTAGTCTAAGAATCCTTTTTTCCACATGAACCAGAGCAATCACAGATTCAGAAAACAGGAAAACTGAAAGTTTGTAAACCACTCACTCTCCCACACCAAAGTCCATTGAGTGATCAGTGATTTTAGCTCACGGGGGACACAGCAGACACTGCTGGTCTACTGCTGCCTCGTGTGGTCACTTTGCGTCACTGAAATAACTCCGAACAAAGGGTTTTGAATGCCGAATTAACAAAATAAAACATTTAAACTCAGTGATGGAGGCAGCAGTGGATCAACAACTCCTATGTGCTGTGATGTTAAAATCGCTGATTTTCTCTATGGGGTTTGGTGTGGGAGAGTTTTACGGTTCACAAACTGCAGTTTCCTGTTGGAAAAGTCTGTCTAACAGTGAAATAAAGTTCTTAAGATATTATAGACTTAAAGTGACATAGATTTTGTTAGTTGTGTGGGTTTTTCTATGTTGTGTTTCCATGTTTGAGGCTATTTTTCAATTTAAATACCTTTATTTTACCCGTTAGGAACCCATACACGACACCAGCAGCCCACAGTTGACATTAGACACAGGACACACGGTGGGAGGATAAACAATGAACGAATGAATGAATATGTTTATTACAGTTATTTTTGCCTCACCTGTACAATTATCGTACGCATTATTACTTTACTATTTTTTGGCGCACGTCCGAATTTATTAATGTATTAATAAATGATTAAATTTGAGGAGAAATAAATACTGAGACCAAATCACATCAACATTTAAACAAAAACAGGACAGGAATTAATCAATGAATTAGTTTGTAGTAAAAAATTATTTATTTGAATCTATTATTTCATCCATTTTTTTGGGTCTTGATGACCTGAAACAGATACCTGGCATTTTTTTAAATAGGAAAATATTTGTAATAACTGTAATAAACTTTTTAAGTGAAATATTTGACTTAAGGGCTTTTAACTGGGGTTAAAGGGAGAGAAATGTGACGACATGATATTCAGCAGTATTTGTGGAATGGTCCTTTTTTTTTCTTTTTTTTTTAAATACTTGTCCTACGTCTTCATGAAGTGTCCCTGAACTCACCACGGCTCACATCAGAGGTGTTTACCCACAAACGCCTCATCATTAAGAGACGTGTGGATGTGAGGGGCTGAGCGAGCTTCACACACACACACACACAGAGTCAGCAGGTAGGTTGGTAGTTTTTCAACAGGAGCTGCAAAAACTGTTGCCATAGAAACAGCGAGGATGTAGATCAGGGGGCTTTTTTTAACACACACACACACACACACACTCGGAGTGACACAGTGAGGTTAGCACAGGATTCCCTGCGATTCCAGTTTCTATGACAACTCACAACTCGTCCTCCTCTCAGTGTCTGTCTCTCTTTCATCGTCCACTTCTGACTTCTCGTCTTTTCTCTTCCCTCTTTTTTATTGACAGGAGCCGTAATCAAGCCGCTAATTGGCGCCAATGATTATTAACGTGAGACGATAATGAAAGTCGAAACGAGGTCGCATATTGAACGGAGGCACATCCGCCGCTTAAGGCAGCGTTGGAAAATGACTCGCGTGGTGAAAAATTCATTATTTTAATCGCCATAAAAATGAATAGTGATGAGTCAGACGTTATGAGCTAACGTTACAACGTGACTTTGACTTTAAAAAACAAAAAAAGTGTGTGTGTCATCCAAGACCGTGGTGCTCAAGCTGTGGTACATGTACCTGCCAGTGCTATGCAAACTTCAATGGCTGCACATAGGGTGCAAATCGCCAAAATGGACGCCAAGATTCCATTCCAAAATGGCCGACTTCCTGTTAAGTTGAGGCCATGGTTACGGTGGAGTTTTTTGTTTGTCTCGGTCTGTAACATCTTCCCACCAAGTTTCGGGAAATTCGGTGGAACTCAATTTTGCCTCTGTTTTCACCTCTGGGGGCGCTATAGAGCCCAATTTGAACGCTAATCTGATGATTTTACAGACAGTCAGCAAGCAATAATTCATGAGTTATAACTGGGGCTTATAACAATTATTTGATTAATCCATTATCAGTTGAGTTGTTTTTTAATAATTAAAACCAGTTTCTGTGATTTTTCTGCTTCTTAAATGTGAATATTTCCTGGTTTCTTTGCTCCATATAAACAAAAAAATCATTAAAACTGAATATTTTTTAGGTTTTTGGACAAAAACAAGACATTTTTTTATTTACATTTTACTTTATATCTGTAACAACTCGTGTCATTTTGAACTCAAATAATTTCCGAGAAATTAACTTAGTTTTATGCTTATTATTTTAAACACAGCACATAAATCTAGACTAAAACATTGTTAAAATGATGCTAATTTAATGAATTACCAGTTGTTTTTGTTCTTTATATATTTGGATACTAACTGTAATTTTCATTTTAATGTTAATGTGACAATATTTATTTTTGGCGTAGCGTTATATAAAATGTCATTAAATTCAAAATTATACAGGATTCAGAAGAAAAAAAATCCCTGTTCTTGTAACTGGATATAAATAAAATGAGCTCACAGATCACACGGCTCCTCCTCCGCTCTTATGAGGCCCTACATTTGAATTAAAGTGGTGATTCATGTGTTTTCTGAAACAGTGTGTGTGTGTGTGTGTGTGTGAGTGAGTGGACGCCGTGCTGAAAAACAGGAAGTGATGTCACATCCTGACGACATTATTAGCGGAGGAGAAGGTGCAGGTCAGATCAGAGACAGCAGACAAACAGAATCCAACATGGACGCCAGAGATGACTGGGATTTGTCCACCGTCTGTGACCACGTCTGTCTGTCTGAAGCACAGACACAAGTTTTTAATGTGACGCTAAACAAAGGCAGATTATAATTTTACTTCTTTATCTTACGATATAATCGTCTCTGTAGCAATTTGGGGCAAGAGTTACGTTTTCAAAAACGAGACGTTCTGCGACCGAGATGCTTTTGTGACGCCAGACGTTCCACGACGCAGTAATTCCATGAATCCAGATGTTCCAAAACACAGATGTGTTCCTCCACGTCCAGTGTGAGCGACGCCAAACGTTCGCGATACAGACGCTCTGTAAGAACATTTCGTGACTCCGCGATACAAACGTTCCGTGATGTCAGACGATCTGCAACCTAGATGTTCTTTGACTCCAGACACTCCATGATACCCGACAGTCCGGTTCTTGCACGCAAGATGTTCTACAACAAAGACGTGTTGCTCCACATCCAGTGAGAGGGACACCAGGTATTCCGCGACACAGGCGTTAAGATGTTTCACGCGTTCCCCGGCGTCAGACCTTCCACGATACAGACGTCCTCTCATGCGAGATGTTCTTCAACACAGACACGTTGCTCCAGATCCGGCGAAGGTGACGCCAAATGTTACGCAGATGTTCTGCAACCTAAAAGTTCTGCGACACCAGATTTTTTGTGATGTCAGATGTTCCTCAAGGCAGGTGTTCCATGATCCCGAAACGTGCACAATGCCAGACGTTCTGCAACCTTGATAATCTTTGACTGCAGACACTCCATGATACCTTTCATAGATTCCATGAAGACATTCCATGATGCCAGACGTTCTATCACGCAAGGTGTTCCACAACAAAGATGTGTTGCTCCGCATCCAGTGAGAGTGGCACCAGATAATCTGCGACGTAGACTTTCTGCAACCAAGGTGTACGATGACGTCAGATGTTCCATGATCCACAGACGTTCAGTGATACCAGACAAGACGACGTCTAATGATGAAAGACATTTTTTGCGACACTTCACGACACCAACGTTCTACAATCCTGCGGTCCATAAAGCCAGAGGTTCTGTGATGTTCTATGACTCCAGACCTTCCGTGACACCTGATGTTCCTTGACACAAACATGCAAGATGTGCTAGAACGTCAGGCTTTTCGCACCTTTCCCCCGACGCCAGACATTCAGTGACACTGTGATGTTCTGTGATGTTGATCGACACAGACACACACACACCGCTTACACATTCAATGTGTCCTCATCTCCAGGCTGGTCCTCAAAACCCTGAACTAGCCCTTTAAATTTAGCTCTATAGAGTGCCTGAAGCTGAAATGTAACAAAGTGTAAAGTAACAGGAGAATGAAAATGGCCGAAAGTTTATCATTTGTTACGTTCCAGCTGTAGTTGACGTTGTGTGTGTGTGTGTGTGTGTTTTCAGCCACATGCCTCTGAGTCCGGCTGCTGACACCAAACATGATCGCCCGCGGCAACAGGCGGTTACTAACGGCAACCCGACAGGCTCTGCTGTTGCCAGGGACGACGACACGGATGACACACCTACTGGGAACAGCGTTGTCGTCCGCATTGGCATCCCGGACCTGCAGCAGACGGTAACACATGAACACACACACATACACACATACTCACATACTGTATATTCAGTATATGAATGGAAACATGAACCGCGTGTGCACAGAGGTTTCATTAAAAAAAATGAATGAATCAGCAGGACAAACCCATCTGTCTGTCTGTCTGTCTGTCTCTTTCTCTGTCCGTCTGTCTGTGGCTCCTCAGAAGTGTTTGCGGTTGGACCCAGAGTTACCAGTCTGGACCAGTAAGCAGAGGGTTCTGGTGACGTTGACTCAGTCTCTGTCGGATGTTTTGAACTATGGTCTCTTCCAGCCGGCGTTCAACGGCCGAGCCGGAAAGTTTCTGGACGAGGAGCGGCTGCTGAACGAGTATCCCCTCCCCCCCATCACGCCCATCCCGTACCTGGAGGTCAGTCCACATCAGATGCAATCTGATTTGTTCAGCGTCAAATCGCAGGGCACTTAAACGTAGTAAAAAAAAAACACAATATTATAAAGAGAGGATTTATGCAGTCTGTCGAGGCCGGTTGCGGTGAAAGGACAAATGAGGGAAGACGGAAACAAGGTAGAGACGGACACAATGTCAATTTTAATCATAGCATAATAACAAATGACGACAATACTACTACTAATAATAATAACAATAATAATAGCCTCGCAACTGCATCTGGATCTGGATCCTGCAGCACAGGAGTCTCGGTATGTCCTGCAGAAAGACAACAGAAGTGAAGAGAAACCCAACAGTTTCACAATGAACAAACACAGATTCAAAGATATGCAGCATCTGCCTAGGCCAGTTGTGGTGAAAGGACCAATGAGGGAGTAGAGACGGACACGATGACGCTTATACGATCAGTAGCATGAATCGTCACAACAAATATATACTCATATCAATTTTAATCATGGCATAATAACAATAATAGCCTCGCAACTGGGTCTGGATCCTGCAGCCCAGGAATCTCGGTATAACCCGCAGAAAGACAACAGAGTGGAAGAGCTGGCAGGGATTCAAACCAGGAACCCTGCGGTTACTCGAGTTCCCTTTCCTCCTGACCATGAGTTGCCCCAAAAAATCGCAATGATATTCTGATTCTGAAACGCTGCTCATGTGGTCAGGCTAATCGTGCCTTTACGACTTTTCAGTGTGTTTCAGTTTGAGCTAACGTTCATTTTGTTTGACGTTTGTTTGTGTTTTCAGTTTCGTTACAAGCGCAGAGTTTACACACAGAGCTACGTGGACGACAAACAGCTGGCCAAGTTACACACCAAGGTACATACACACACACACTTAGGCACGATAATGTAGTGTCTTCGCTGTCTCTCAGTTCGCGCAGTGACGCAGACGTGTTGTCGCGTGCTTTTCAGGCCAACCTGAAGCGTTTCATGGAACATGTTCATCAGAAGAATGTGGAGAAAGTTTCCAAATGGCTAGAGAAAGGTCTCGACCCAAACTTCCACGACTCGGACAGCGGCGGTACCCACACACACACACGCACACATTTATAAAACATCACATCTGCATCAACAACAAAAATCTAAAATGGTGTTCGTCTGTTCCGCCTCAGAGTGTCCCCTGACTCTCGCCGTCCAGCTGGAGGAGAGCTGTGAGCTCATCAAAGTCCTGCGCAGCGGCGGCGCTCACCTGGACTTCAGGACCAGAGACGGCATCACCGCCCTGCACCGCGCCGTCCTCTGCAGGAACAGCGCCGCGCTCACGGTGAGGAAACGCCGCCACAACAAATATTGAAGTGAACACACTTCAATATACCTGAACTGTCCCTTTAACACTTACATTTTTATATATATATATGTATGTGGCATGGTTTCAGACGCTGCTCGATCTCGGAGCGTCTCCAGACTACAAGGACAGTCGAGGCCTCACTCCCCTCTACCACTCTGCCATGGTGGGCGGCGCCCCCTACTGCTGCGAGCTGCTGCTGCAGGACCACGCCACCATCGGTACAGAGGCCTGAAGCGATCAATCCAGATGTTATTGTGTGTGTGTGTGTGTGTGTGTGTGTGTGTGTGTGTGTGTGTGTGTGTGATGATGATGTCATCACTGCCCTTTAAACAACTGCTTTTATTATTAGTGAACTTTAAATTGTGTTGTTCACAGTGGGGAAAAAAAAAAGATTTCACTTCCTTCCTTGCTAAAATATGTCCTGTTGTCATGGTTACAGGGATGACTGATGAGAACGGGTGGCAGGAGATTCACCAGGTGATACACACACACACACACACACACACACAGTGGGTTTAAATGACTTGTGCTGATAATAAGTTGGAGCTCTGCACCATTATGATTTTTGCGTGTGTGTGTGTATGTGAGTTCAGGCATGTCGCTATGGCAACGTGCAGCACTTGGAGCACCTGCTATTCTACGGCGCCGACATGAGTTCCCAGAATGCATCAGGAAACACGGCACTGCATCTGTGTGCACTCTACAACCAGGTAACACACACACACACACACACACATGCACGTATAATTACATAATAATAACAACAGTGCAGGGCCGGCCCAAGCCTTTATGAGGCCCTAAGCTGTGTTTGATTTCTCCCACCACCTCGTGGTAGCTTCTGCTTCAGTATTATTGATATAAATGTAACACTTTAAATTGTTTTAATCATAATCGTGTTCATTACTCTAAACCAGTGTCACGCTGAAGTAAAATCACAACATGAACATGATTTAGATATCAAAAATAAATCTAAAGGAAGCTCGATTTCTTTAGCATGTTCAAATGTTTTTTTGTGTGTCACATGTTTTCATTTGTTTTTGTTATTAACACAATGGCCGTCGCTGGTTCTCGCAGGACAGTTGTGCGCGAGTGCTGCTGTTCAGAGGAGCAAACAAGGACATCAAGAACTACAACAACCAGACTGCCTTTCAGGTACAACAGGAAACCATTCTGTGTTTGTGTGTCTGGGAGGACACGAGGATTAATTGATTTTAGCCACTTAACAAAAACCACACATGACAAAATCAGCATCAGCTTTAGTCTACGATGTCTTAAGAACACGTTTACGTCTTTATCTCACTGTGAGACAGACTCTTCCAACAGGAAACTGGAGTTTGTAAACCACTCACTCTCCCACACCAAAGCCCATAGAGAAAATCAGTGATTTTAACATCACAGCACACAGGAGCTGTTGATCCACTGCTGCCTCCTTCACTAAGTTCAAATGTCTTATTTTGTCACTTCGGCTTTTGAAAATCTTCGTTCAGATTGACCTCAGTGACACAAAGTGACCACACGAGGCAGCAGAGGACCAGCAGCTCCTGTGTCTCCGTGAGCTAAAATCACTGATTTTCTCTATGGGCTTTGGTGTGGGAGAGTGAGTGGTTTACAAAACTTCAGTTTCCTGTTGGAAAAGTCTGTGTCACAGTGAGATAAAGACGTGAACGTGTTCTTAAGATAATTTAGAGTTAAACTGATTAGTCTGCTGGCAGCCATTTTGTCCCTCAGGGCGAGCGATCGGCAAATGCAGGAAGCGAACGCTAGCTAAGCACAGCTAACGTCATGTCCAACTTCAGTGTTGACAGTGTGTGTGTGTGTGTGTAGGTGGCGATCATTGCTGGGAACTTTGATCTCGCGGAAATCATTAAGATCCATAAAACATCTGATGTTGGTGAGTTTTTAAACACATTTTAATCCTGTGACTCTTTCTCTAAGCACCAGTAGCTTGTTAACTCTGTGTGTATGTGTGTGTTCTTGTGTGTCTGTGTGTGTGTGTTTGTGCACGTGTGTGTATCTGTATACATGTGTCCAAGTAGTTCCCTTCAGAGAAACCCCGTCCTACACCAAACGTCGCCGAGGCGGCGGGGCGCGATCGCCAGCGGGGAACGGTCTGTCGTCGCCGCGCTCTCTGATTCGCTCAGCCAGCGACAACGCTCTGGAAAGTCCCGCCTCCTCCCCTGGCCCCTCCCTCCAAAGCCTGGAGACGCACCACGACACGCACACACACTCTCTGCGACGACACACACGCAGACTCAGGTATTTGTAGTGTAAATGAGTTGGTGTCTGGTTTTTTGTATTCAGTTGTTCTTGGTGTATTTAGTATTTTTGTTTCATATAGATAGCAGTTTTTGTTACATATAGGTAGTACTTTTTGTTTCGTAAAGATAGCACTTCTTGTTTCGTAAAGATAGTACTTTTTGTTTCGTAAAGATAGCACTTTTTGTTTCGTATAGATAGTACTTTTTGTTTCGTAAAGATAGCAGTTTTTGTTTCGTAAAGATAGCACTTTTTGTTTCGTAAAGATAGTACTTTTTGTTTCGTATAGATAGCACTTTTTGTTTCGTATAGATAGTACTTTGTTTTCGTAAAGATAGCACTTTTTGTTTCGTAAAGATAGCACTTCTTGTTTCGTAAAGAGAGTACTTTTTGTTTCGTAAAGATAGCCCTTTTTGTTTCGTAAAGATAGCACTTTTTGTTTCGTAAAGATAGTACTTTTGTTTCGTATAGATAGCACTTTTTGTTTCGTATAGATAGTACTTTGTTTTCGTAAAGATAGCACTTTTTGTTTCGTAAAGATAGCACTTTTTGTTTCGTAAAGATAGTACTTTTTGTTTCGTATAGATAGCACTTTTTGTTTCGTAAAGATAGTACTTTTTGTTTTGTATAGATAGTACTTTGTTTTCGTAAAGATAGTACTTTTTGTTTCGTATAGATAGTACTTTGTTTTCGTAAAGATAGCCCTTTTTGTTTCGTAAAGATAGCACTTTTTGTTTCGTAAAGATAGTACTTTTTGTTTCGTATAGATAGCACTTTTTGTTTCGTAAAGATAGTACTTTTTGTTTTGTATAGATAGTACTTTGTTTTCGTAAAGATAGTACTTTTTGTTTCGTAAAGATAGCACTTTTTGTTTCGTATAGATAGTACTTTTTGTTTTGTATATGTAGTACTTTTTGTTGTACACAATATATATTGTGTGGTGTACTTCTTTTTTACGTATACTCAGTACTTTTAGTTTGGTATACCATCTTTAGTTCAGGTGTGTTCTTTGTCCGTTTGCTGTGTTTTCACTGTGCTCTCTCTCTCCCTCTCTGACCCCTGACTTCTGACCTCTGACCCGTGTGCCCTCAGCCCGAGCGGTGCGGGTCATGTGGAGAGCAGCCCGCCCTCCTCTCCACCTCTGACCCCTCAGATGAGGAAGAGGAGGCTCTACAGTGCGGTGCCGGGACGCACCTTCATCGCCACGCGCTCACACGTCCCACAGGGACCGGGCGAGATCCAGCTGCACCGCGGAGAGAGGGTCAAAGGTCGGGGGCGGTGCTGTCGTTGTTTACTCAGAGTTGTGTTGTTGTTTACTGTGTTTATTTACATCTGTGTCATCATTGTTGTTGTTGTTGTTTACAGTGTTGTCTATCGGCGAGGGCGGCTTCTGGGAGGGAAGCGTCAAAGGGCGAACGGGTTGGTTTCCCGCGGACTGTGTCGAAGAAGTGCAGATGAGACAGTACGACCCCAGACTGGGTAAAGACCACAAACACTAGGGGGCGCTCTCCCCCCCCCCACACACACACACACACACCTATTTAAATAACACTTTAATTTAAATATCCGTGTCATGTGTTTAACTGTGTTTCAGAGACGAGAGAGGACCGAACCAAGAGACTGTTCAGACATTACACTGTAGGATCCTATGACAACTACACCTCCTACAGGTGAAACAGGGTTACTACAACACCTGCACTTCACAGCACATACACAGTTTTCATGTAGATTTTATGAAAAACATTTGCTTCAGATTTTAAATTATGACAAATGCTTATTTTCTACTGTGTTTTCTTTCTGTGTTGTTTTTTCCACTTTTGTCTCTCAGCGACTACGTGATCGAGGAGAAGACGGCCGTGCTGCAGAAGAGAGAGAGCGAGGGATTCGGCTTTGTCCTGAGAGGAGCGAAAGGTAGAAACAGGCGGAGAGAGGAGGAGGAGGAGGAGGAGTGGAAGACTTCAGAGGATTTGTTGTTGTCTTTTACGTCCCAGTGACACCGCGGAGACAAAACCGCGTTTATCACCGTGACATGAAGCGATCATTTAAAAAGTAGAGATTGATGTTTTTGTCCCTGAATGACACATTCTATGCCATACTTTAATTGTGGTGTCACAAGTCATCAGATCATTGATTCCCAAACTTTGGGTCCAAGACCCAGAGATGGGTCATGGGGGATAATTTTTGCGTCCCCAAAACAAATTTTTCCAACCTTTATTAGAGAACAATTTATGCACAAGTCATGATTTCTGTTGGGATTTGGGGTCAAGTTTGCGATCCAGCTCTAAAAAATTACAACTCCCATGAGCCTCGGTGGCTATTGCTGTGAAAAGTGTTGAGTCACTTAAAAAAATACTACTAAAACTAAAAAGAAAAGTGTCTGTTTCCAGCGGAGACGCCCATCGAGGAGTTTGCCCCCACGCCTGCGTTTCCCGCTCTTCAGTACCTGGAGTCGGTTGACCAAGGGGGCGTGGCTTGGAGGGCGGGGCTACGTACTGGAGACTTTCTCATAGAGGTAACACCTGTCCTCTCACCTGCAGCATCTTTACATGATATAAACAAGGCTTCACTGTATTAACGTGTCTGTGTGTGTGTGTGTGTGTGTGTGTGTGTCAGGTGAACGGTACCGACGTGGTGAAGGTGGGTCACCGGCAGGTCGTCTCTCTGATCCGACAGGGAGGAAGTCACCTGTTGATGAAAGTCGTGTCCGTGTCCAGGAAATCGGAATCATCCAACCTGATCAGGAAGAAAGGTGCCCCTGCTATTATTCTTTGATTAATATTAATATTTATTTATATAATTTGTTTACGTAAGAGTAGAAAAAGACCTATGCAGCGACCTGTGGCTAAGCCCCGCCCACTGAAATAGACTGGACCATTGTAGTTGGGTGTTAGCTTCACAACAGACTCTGACACTCTGAGTTGAGAACTTCACTTTTCTGTTTCCGGGGTTTCATAACGAGGACAAAAGTGAAATGATGAGTGTGCTACTTGTTGCTAACGTTAGCTAATTGCTGCTAATGTTGATGGCATGTTCCACTTATAGTAATTTTTAACTGTAGACATGTTGCTACGTACGTAAATCGTTGTTATTGACGAGTATTGCTAGTTGGCTAATGGCTAACTTGAGATAAATTTGAGTCTGTGGTCTGACTTCTCAACTGGAACGCGGTGAACTCGCCGGTGACTAAACAGAAAACAGAAATGCAGCATAAGACAAAAATTATAAAGTTTACTTTGCTATATGTTGCTAACATTGGCTAATCGCTGTCAACATTGGCACAAACATTCATAAAGTTTACTTGCTAGTGTTAGCTACTGATGTTAACACCAAACACAACACAAGCTAACTGCACAACCACATGAAACGCCAGATTTAACCAAAAGAAAAAACAACATCCACTTTAAACTTATTTGAATATAAAAACAAACTTAAATGAGTGAGTGAATTAAGTGAGTTAAGGGGCGGAGTTTTTCCACAGGTCCATATCATTTTTAAAATTTGATGAAATAAAGGTTGAATTTTACAATAAAAAGCTGAATTTTACTAAATGCTAAACATTATTTTTAATTCAGACTAATAATTTTAACTAAAGCAAATACTGCATTTGCAAAATAGTCATGTACATAAAATACTTTTTTGTGTCTCTGTCCATTCACTGGAGGAGTTGACCCCACATTCTTTGTCTGTCCTCTAACTCTAATCTGATTGGTCCTTGCCATGTAGCCCCACCCCCTCCAAAACGAGCCCCTAGCACCTCGCTGACACTTCGATCCAAGTCCATGACAGCTGACCTGGAGGAGATAGGTAAAGCAAACACACTCTCTCTCTCTCTCTCACACAAACACACACACATACACAGAGTCAGAGTAGCCGCATTGTGTTGTTGACCTTTGCTCTCTCTGCAGCCAGGAGGAGGCGCTTCGGTGAGTCACATGGACTCGATGGTGCATCTGATGTTGTGTTTGTGGTTTCAGCCTGACGGCGTGTGACGGTGTTGTGTTGTCGGACTGTCGTGATGTCATCGCTGGCTTTAGCATGATGATGGTCCCGTGTTGCGGTCGTGGCTTGAGTCGCAGCTGAGGGCGCTAAACGCGAACGCGACAATGGCCTGCGTCAATCGAGTGTCCTTATAACATCCAAACGACGGGATGTGGTGGAAAAAAGTCTAAAAGGGGATTCCCGACATTGTGTCGTGCTAATTTTCCACTTAAGTTGAAATATTTCAACTTAAGCGAAAGCAGCAAAAGTGAATCCACTGACAAACGTGAAACTCTCATCGCGACCTCTGTGATGTCATGACGTCATGTTGCAAAAGCTGTAATTCAGTATTTTCTTTGTTCACCTTGTTCTCCGTGTCTCCTCCCTCCAGAGAAACTGGATGAGATGTTGGCGAGCAGTCAGCAGGAAGTCGTTCTGAGGGCCCGCCCGTCGGACGACTTCAGAGCGGCGACGGTCAAACAGAGACCGACGAGCCGACGGATCACCCAGGCTGAGATTAACGTGAGGCGTTAACAAAGATCATTCATGTCGCCCTTATGTTGGGTTTACGTCATATTTTTCCTCAAACCTCCGTAATGAAATGATTTGTGTGTTTGTTCAGTCCCTGTTTGAGCGTCAGGGTCTGGTTCCGCCCTCAGCCCCAGAGAAGACCACCATGCCTTTACCCAGAGGAATGTCCAGAACAAAGAGTTTCGGTGAGAAACACAACAACACACGCCCTCACAGGAAGTTTGACATTCAGTCTCTTTAACGTCACGTCTCCATGGTTACCACGACAGGCACACCCGAGGACGATAGGATCTCCGCTCTGATCAACGAGAGTCGGTTTCCACGTAGCTCCTCGCTGACCGACAGCTTCATCCCCCCTCCTCCGCAGATGGCTCCGCCTCCTCCTCCCTCCGCCTCCTCCACCTCCTCGCTCTTCCTCCTCGACTCTGGACCCCCTCCTTCCTTCCTGCCGCCCCCTCCCCCGGCCAGAGGGGAGGGACTGACCCGCTCCAGCTTCAAACCGGGCGCGGAGCCGAGGCTGCACGAGCTCTCCGATTCGCCGTCGAGGAGCCACGCCCACGCCGAGCGGCAGAGGAAGGCGAGGTCGATGATCATCCTGCAGGACACGCCCCCGCCCCTGCAGCCCGACACGCACCCCGCTGCCGCCACGCACACGCTGCACACCGCCACGCACACCGCGACACACACGCTGCACACCACCACCACACACACCTCCACGCTGTCTCTCCACAGCACCAGCCCCGCCCTTGGCCACTCACCGCTGTCACGCCGCCGGGCTCGACCAATAGAAAACCCTTATGCTAACGTGGGACAGCAGGCTCCACCCACCAAACCGCAGAGGAGGAAGTCACCTTTGTTGAAACAACTTCCTGTAGAGGAGCAGGGTTAGGACTTTTTGTAGTGTATTTTGTAATGTATCAATTTGAGCATGTTAGCTGTTAGCATTTAGCTTAAATTGTTGAAGTTTCTATGCTCAGGAGGTCCTGTTACGACACCGCTATAATAACCACTGCTCCCAAAATCCTGACACTCATTAGTCGTACTTCTCTTTGCTGTTTCTTCCAGGACTCGGGTTTAGAGATCATGAATCATCCAAGTCAGATGGGGGCGGGCCTGGCAGCCCTAGCAGGGCGGAGTTGTACCAGCAGCAGGTTCTTTCAGAGCGCGCTAGAGTACAGGGCCGCCGGTCATCCCTCTTCCTCTCCGTTGAGGGCGCGGGGTCAGAAAACCAGACGCCGCCCCTTCTGACTCAGAGCCATTCAATGGACGACCTTGGTGAGCTTCCTCCTCCCGCCCCGGTCCTGTCGCCTTCACCAACGCCTCACACCTTCCTCCACCCGCTGACGGGGAAACCTCTGGGTAAGTCCATGAAGTTCATGACGTAGAACTGAACGGATGAAGAGTTGTCTAGATAAAGCCTGGAGCTAAACTTTAAGATTTATGGTATTAATGTCCAAGGAGAGGCTGCACAAGTAGTGGCTCGGGATCCGGTCCAACCGAGGGCCTTACTACGTGGAGTTTGCAGAGGTTAATTGGATACTCTAAAATTGACTGTAAGCGCATCTTTGAGGGACTTTTTACTTGAAGCTACACCCACCTTTACTCTCTCTTTTCCTTCTTCAGACCCTTCTTCTCCACTCGCCCTGGCTCTTGCTGCACGAGAACGAGCGCTCACTGCCCGAACGCCGAGCCCCGAGCCTCGAACTAAACACACGTCTGCCTCCACTACGCCCATTCCCACCCCAGCTGCGAGCCCAGAGGGCCGACACAAGCGCACCCCTCTCGCCACCCCTCAGAGCAGCCCCGAGCCGCGATCCAAGCGCACCACCCCACAGACTAGCCCAGAACAACGAACCAAGCGCACCACTCCTCAAACTAGCCCCGAGCTGAGGCACAAACGCATAACCCCGCCTCTGTTCCCTGATGGACAAGTGGAGCGTCCAGAAACAGAGGGAGGGGTGACATCACCTGCCGTGCCGTCCCCTGAGCGCTGGAGACCCTCCCCCTTGCCACCGCTGTCCAATGAAAGTCACTCACAGTCCCTGATTGACAGGCGCAGGAGCCTGACAGTGGGCAGCTCTGAGGAGGAGGGTGGGGCTTACACTGTGACACTCCCACCAGCATTGTTGTCATCCAGTGATGAGGAAACAAGGGAGGAGCTGCGAAGGATTGGTTTAGTGACTCCTCCCCTCGCCTTTGCTAATGGTGGGCCTCCTCCCCCGTCCTCTCTCACCCTGTTGCCACGACGAGGTGGGGAGGGAGGGGGAGAAAGTGGTTCTGACTCCTTGGGTCGACAAGGGGAAGAGGAAGAAGGAGGTGATGAGCGGCTTCATGATAGCGCTTCCTCCCCAAGCTCACTCCCTCCCTCCATCACTTTGGCCTCTCCTCCCGCTCCCCCCTCCCCCTCCTCCCCACCAGCGGCTCACACATCTTCCTCGTCCACTGTCACTTCCCCGTCAGGCCTTAAGCCTCGCCTTCGTTCACCAATTGGTCGGGGTCGCTCTGCGCTTCGGGACCCACTGCTGAAGCAATCGTCAGACAGTGAGCTCCTCCCCTCCACTGCGTCCTCCTCACCCTCCTCACCTCTCTGTTCCTCCCCCACCAGTGGTGGCAGACAGCCACGCTACCTGTTCCAGAGGAGGTCCAAGCTCTGGGGGGGCGGGGACGACCGCGGGGAGGAGCGCCGGGGCTTCAGTCCAGAGGACGGAGGCCGTCCGGCAGCACTGGGAGGTCAGGGGTCGGGTTCAGGGTCGGTTGTGGATCTGACCAGCCGGTCCGCATCAGCACTAGAGTTAAGTGGAAGGGCAGGGTCTGGACTGGATCTCGCTAATAGGCTACAGCTGCTCAACAAAGACAGTCACTCTCTGGGGGAGGAGCCTAGCCCCCTCGACCCAGGCCGGAGGTCACCTGTAGGTGGTGCCAGGTAAGATGAAAATACTGCAGAACTCCTCTCCTGATAGAACCGCTCCATGCGTGCACGTGTATGTGTGTTTTAACAGAATCTAATGTTTGTGTTGTTCCAGATGTGTGGACAGTGGAGAGAGTAAATCGTAGGTTTTTATCTCTGGTAAACACTTCTCGTTATCGCCAAGTGATGACTTATCATCAGCTAACAGCAAACTAATGTGCACCTTCTTTGCAGATGACTAACTACTAAAAATCTCAAATGATTTGCCTCTCTGGCTTTGGAATTGACTGCTAAACTTCCATAGATAGGAAGTGGGTACTGGTTACATTTGAATCAATGGCAATACCAGTACCTTGGATTTGGTACTGGTACCCAATGATGCCGTTTCTGACAATCTCTTGTCAGAAATGTAGTTTATGTTGTGAAAAATAAATCTAGACTTCACAATTTCACCAGAAAAAAATACTGAGGCTAAATCAGTTAGCGGTTTTATTTCAGTCTGATAAATTTGAGGATTCTTAATTTTCGATCATCTCTAAAATCAAGGATCTTTTAGTTTAGTTTTCACTCTGTTGTGAAATGCATGTGAGAGAAAACACAAAGTGTGACACTTCAAACACATCAGCTGATAACTAAGTGTTTTTTACAGTACGTGCTTCTCTTTGATTTGTTGCAGGTTGTTCTCCAGTCTCGGGGAACTCCACACCATCTCCCAGCGAGGATATGGCTCTAGCTACACAGTCCGACCAGGAAGCCGCTACCCTGTCACCCGCCGGAGCCCCTCCCCCTCTCCTTCCCCCTCCGATAGGTCAATAGGGCTCGCCTCCTCCCCCACCCCCTGTTCTGAAAGGCCCGATCTAAGCTCGGGTCGTGGTCTTACTATCCTGAAGTCATCCAGTCTCAGTCTCCCCTCAGAACCAAAGGAGGTCCGCTTTGTGATGCGAAGTGCCAGCGCACGAACCAGGTCCCGCTCACCCTCACCTTCACCCCACGCCTCCCCCTGCCCGTCCCCGGTCCTCAGTGGCCCCCTGCTGGCCCTTCGGCCATGGAGGCAGCGGCCCCTTAACCTGTGGAATAAATATGACGTGGGTGACTGGCTGGAGAGTGTGGGCCTGGCCGAACACCGCCAGCGCTTCCAGGACCACGAGATTGAGGGCTCCCACCTCCCTGCCCTCACCAAGGAGGACTATGTGGAGCTGGGCGTCACCAGACTGGGCCACCGCATCAACATCGAGAGGGCACTGAGACAGCTGCTGGATGGTTCCACTTGACCCCTCACCTCTGACCACTAACCTTTAGGGATCTTGAACTGTGACCTCATAAGCCCTGACCTTTGGTCAGACGCTAGGCCATTTCTGACTAGGATATCTTAGCAATGACTGAATCTTGAAACCTTTTTACTATCGCAGAGCCCAACTCTCTGAAAGATCTCTGTGGCATTTTGTCTCCTCATCTGTTTGATCAACTATTGGCGGCCGGACCAAGCTCTGTGTCCAGTCAAGTATTGCTTTTCCATTAGCGTCTGTTAGCATCTAGTATCCACTGATCACGCTGGGAAGACCCTCAGCCAAACTCATACTTTCTCAATTTAAAAGGTCAGATGCCAACTACACAGCAACTGACATTGGCGCCATTTTGGGCCACCTGTTTCCTCTTAATCTTTAAGGCCTTGTTTAGACTGCAACCCAATTTTTATTCCGATTGTGACGGATCCATTTCAGTCTGAACGTCAAAGTCGCTCAGATAGGATTTGAAAGGGTCTTTCCACGGGATTCCACTGAATGTGCATCTTTCGCCGCGGCAACAGATACGCATCCACCTTAGTCTTAGCTTCCACCGACTCCATTTACGCCACGTACCAGTTCTGTGGTTGTTCCGTCAGTCCGTTGCTCTCACAGAAAATATAGAAGAGGGCTTTAACTATAGAAATCCACGTGGAACACTAAACAAGACGATGTCATTATGGACACACACAGATCGGATCTGATCATTTGTTGGTCAGGAAGATCAGATTCAGATCACATATGCCTACAAATCTGATTTGGGCTACAATCTAAACAAGGCAGGGACAAACAGAGACAAATAATTGATCCTTACAAGGATGTTTTTTCAGCGTTTTTTGGAAACATTTTCCTCTTTGCTGTCCACGATGCGTCACTACATGCAATTTCTTTTTTTAACACTGTGTCAGCACTTTTTAAAACTTGAAGCAACATCTCAGGTTTTCGTCAGATCTCCACAAGTCCGGTTGTTACGGATTCAATAACTTCTGGAGATCTTTAGCAGTAGCATATTAGCGGAAAATATATTTCATAGAAAACTAATTGAGCTAGCTTTCCCAACAAATATCCACGGCAATCTTCCCATGCCTTTAGACACTTTATTCAATGTCCTTTCAGTGACGGATTTGGTCAGTACCACCTTAAAATCTAAGCTTGTGTTAGCTAGCGACTCATTTTTTGTTCATTTTGATTGCTGAAGCTAGCGTGTGTTTTGTTTTTTGTCACGTTAGCATAGGACAGACAAAGTTACTCATCGCGGGACACGGAGCTACGCTGTTTCAACAAGTGAGGGTTTGTTGATCAAACAGCTGACGCGTCAAACTGATCGCAAATATAATGAGGCGGGTTCTTTGCCTCTGCACAGAAGACCATTTGTTAGCGGAGTTGGACGATTAACGAGCTACTGGGCGTTTATCTGTTCCTTTACTAAAAAAAAAAATTCTTGTGTCTTAGCATTTTCTTTAGTTTCCAGTTATCACTCATGAAGACTTTGTGTTAACTTTAGGTTCATTATCTTAAAGCCGATCATTTTACGAAATAACAAGTAATAATAATGTGGTGGTGATGACTTAACCGAGTTTTAATAGTTTGGAAAATGGTTTGTTCTGAGTTCTTTTTATGATTTGACAATGAGTTGAATTTCCAGATTGTTGGGCGGTGACGTTTTTCGGAATTCATGATGATTTGTCAATGAGTGTGACGTCGTGCTGATGTGCTGTGTGTTTCAGGGAGAGCTGCAGCAGAGCTCCAACTGTAAACCTCTCTGGTTTCTAACCTGCTTATCGAGGGCTTACTGTACATGGTGCTATTTGTTTAAAGCCATCTGTACAGAAAATACCTTTCTCCTCCTCTTCCTCCTTTATTCTCCTCACACTAACCCCTGGAAAAATCTTAGGTTAACCCTTTTAATTCAAGTGTGTAATCCCTGGATCCATTCATTCAAGTTTGGCTTTACCCTCCATGTAGAAGTAACAGGCCATATAAGGAGTTTCCTCCCTGCCATATTAGGGATTTCCTCCCTGCCATATGTGGAGTTTCCTCCAGATAATGTACAGTTTCCTAAAAGGCCATTTAGTGGAGTTGCCCAAATAACTTTGCACACATTTTTAAGGAAATTTTGAAATTATTATTCTGATTTAATTTGATTTTAAAAAAAAGTATAGAGTTCTAGAAAAAAGGAACCAAAATCGAAAACTATGAATTTGATCATCTTATAAAAGCCAAGAAAACAACACAAGTAACACATTACGTCAACAACAAAATGACGTCATGTCACTTATCTGAGGTTAAATTCTACAAACCTAACAAAGGTAAAAATTGTGGAATCATCAAATGTTTGGCAGTTGTGCTTGACAAATCTATTTTTAAAAACTAGCCAATTGTTGAAATTAGCTGCTACGGGGGGTTGTTCGAGCTAGCTTAGCCCAAGACTAACAGACAAACTGTTAGCTTAACTGAAACTGGGAGGGGGGGAAAGAAGCTAGCTAAAAATCTAGCTAAATGTTGTATCTTCGCTAACAGTGTCGTCAGAGGAAAAAAACACACGCTAACTGCTCCTAAGAAAAAAACAAACAGCTAATTTCACCGAAACCGTTGCTTAATGTCGCATCATTACAACTCCCCGTTATAGGTAATATTTTGACATTAGCACGACACGACTTTTTAGCGACTTCTGAAGCACAATCAACGTTGCAGTGCCTGTTTCCATGCGAACCCGTGTTTTTTTCCAAACAGCTTAATCCGAACATTTTACCGGCGACGAACACCTGCCCGCGGCAGAGCAGAAGTATAGAATGTACCATAGTCCGTGTACAGCTCATTAGCGTAGACTCTATAAACTCTATAATATATATTACAGTAGAATAATGTAGCCATAGTGTAATATATATACAAAGAACAGTAGAAAATAAGATTTATACGGTAATATTTTGGTAGTTTATGAAGTCTTTATCCATACATGATATTCAGACTTTGTAAACACCTATATATCAGCTGCTAGCTTGACTTTGCGCTAACATTCTCGCACGACAAGTTGAGTTTCAAAACATCAAAACTCACATTTTGACCAAACATGGCTCCCACTGTCCCTGTATCGTATACATGGGTGTATAAAAACAGCCTTCTGCCTTCTGCTAGTTTGCCCCCCTGTGGCCAACTGCAGTACTACAACAACAACAACAACAACAAAATCCTCTTGACAGTTGTCTCCACTGACCAATAACATTAAAACTCAAACTAAATTTACGTTTGCGTGCTGAATTTTTGAACAACAAAGGTTTTATATTTTAAAAATCTTTTCTCAGAACCCAGACGAGTTATTTTTATGAGCGAGATCTTTAATCCGTGAAACGCAGGAGGAAAGAAAAGAAACGTATAAAAATTAATGTTGTGAGCAGTTTTACAAGTGACACCACCTTACCACGTTTTTAAAAGTTTTGCAACAGAAATCTGTGACTGGTTAATATTGTTTGGTATAGAATTAATACGGCGTCATAATGCCCACATTTGTAATACCAAAACTATATTTTTAGGTGATTATAAAATGGTAAGAAGCCATAAAAAAGTCACACAATGTAAAGATAATAAAGAGATTCTATGACAATTTACTAACTCTGAAATGTGAATTTCGTGCCACACAATCTTTGCTGACTGATGCCACTATGAAATAATCGATATACAACACAGCTAACGTGAACGTTTACAGTCGCCTATAGAAGTTAAATTAACGGTGCCTTCAAATGGAGTCAAACATGTTATATTTACAATATTGTGAGTGAAAAGAAAACTTCAAATTCACAAATTGGGACTTTTTTGCTAAAGTTTTCACAAAAAAATCAGAACTAACAGAAGTTACTTTTCAATAGACGCTGAGTTGTAAAAAAATGTTTCCCAAACACCAATTTTCTCCTCAGATTCCATTCCTTGCATTCCATTTACATTACTCACGTGCTAGCTGACGTAGTTGTTGCCAAGTAACGGGACTCTCAGGACGTGAACAAAGCTCTCCATGTCGTAAACGCAGGTTGGCGAGGACCATTTGAAGGCACCATGACGGACGTAAAATCTGAGTCCTGGTTTTTACAGAGAACAAGAAAGTGCCTGATGTGCAGCTGTTTACACTGAGTGAATATCACAGATATATATATACTGTATATCTGTGAAGTATATACATTAAATCAAGACTGAAGTCTGCTGAACAGGGTCATTCACAGAACAATCGTTGACATCCACAGGAAAAGATATGACAGGTGAGATCCAAACAAAGTCATGTGACCTCGATCCTTGACTTCAGGTCCCCAATAACAATCCTGTATTCAGCTGTTGTGGGATATTTCAGCCAATCAGAAACACAACCAACTCACCTGCTGCTAAATTGTCATCTGTGACGACGATGGTGGTGAAGTGAAGTCAGTGGCGTTCCTCCACTGGGAAAAAGTAGTTCCTCATTTTGTGAATTCTACTTTCTGTAGGTCATCAATAAAAAAAACTGTGTCAAATCCAAAAAAAGTGAAATTAAAAAAGGTCAAAATTCAAAAAAATTGTCAAAGAAATATGGAATTAAAATGTGAAATTCAAAAATTGTGAAATTAAAGAATTGTTTGTCAAAATCCCAAAACATTTTGTCAAATCCCAAATTTTTGTCAAATTCCAAAAAATGTTTTGTCAAATTAAAACTTTTTGTCAAATCCAATTTTTTGGGGAAAAAAAAGTTGTGAAATTAAAAAGAATATGTATGTCGAAATCAAACAAATTGATAGAATAGAAATCAGAATGATGGTTTTGTCAAATCCCAGATTATTCATCATCTATCAAATGTGATACTTTTGGTCAAATCCTGGCGATGGATTAAGTCACAGTTTTTTTTAATGTCTTTAACTGAACATAAAAAAAACGTAAACACTGACTCACGGTCGGTCGTTTAAAGTCAAAGTTCTTCCAATAAAAAAAAAAAAGAAAAACACAGAAGCAGGAAGTGACATCTGAGCTTGTTGCTGATTGGCTGAGAATCCTGACTTTTTTTTTTCCTCTGTGTGAAACTTTCCTCCTGATTCTTCCCGGTTCTGATGGTATTTGACGGTTACACCCCTCCCTCCCTCCCTCCTCCTCCTCCTCTTCTTCTCTGGCTTCCTCTTTTTACAGTACGTTTGTAGTTTCTTCTGGAGTGAGTGTTGTAGTTTCTTTTCTTTTCTAAAAATCTTCAAAGAGCACACGATGACAACTAATGAGCTCTGCAACAATGAGACTGTCATCTTTCTAATAAACTGTCATTTATTACAAAGTCAACGCCGCGACTTCCTGTGTGCTTCTTTCAAAGTAAGAGCTGTAGGGCTGCGATGGAGCTGTGGACGTGTGGACCAACAAAGGACACGAGGTCAAACCTTTTCTTTTTTTTTAATTCTGCATGTGTATAGAATTTGGCCTGTTTATAATCTGGATTAGATTAGTCTGGAACTCGTAAACACAGCCAATTTTGTTCAAAAGAAAAAAAAGAAATCCTGATTCTTTTTCTGTCAGCCTGCACTAGAGTCCGCCGCCTGTCGGCCATTTTGTGCCATAACTAGTCCCCGGGTTTGTTTACGGCAGGATTAACAGCAGTAAAAAATAATCTCGTTTTCACCAAGATAAGGAGCTCGAGATAACGAACTGATCAGCTCCTGGATTTAACATTTTTATTTTATTGTTCCATTTCTAATCTCGATATTACACAAAATAATTCAGGTAAATTAAAATTGGTAAAATCAAGAATTTATTTGTGTCCTTTTCAAAATAATTCAGATTATTAAAATAATAACAATAATAATAATAATAATAATTCTTCTTTCTGGCCGCGAACTAGAGACCAGTGTCTGTCGGCCATTTTGTGCCATGACTTTTTTTTAAAAATAATCTCTGAAGCATTTTACAACAACAATCCTTATTTATTTATATTTAAGTACTTTAAGTATATTTTATGTTTTACTCTTGTTTCAGTAAGTTTATTTTTTCAAGGTCTAAAATGTTTTTATTTCAAGTTAAAGGATTTAAGTTTGAAAACTGAAAATACAAGGACTTGACTTTATACTTTGTTAAATGTTTTTCTTCTGAGTCTTTGTGAGTCTTTGTGAGACTTTGTGAGTTTTTGTGAGTCTTTGTGAGACTTTGTGAGTTTTTGTGAGACTTTGTGAGTTTTTGTGAGACTTTGTGAGACTTTGTGAGTCTTTGTGAGACTTTGTGAGTTTTTGTGAGACTTTGTGAGTCTTTGTGAGTCTTTGTGAGTCTTTGTGAGACTTTGTGAGTTTTTGTGAGACTTTGTGAGTCTTTGTGAGTCTTTGTGAGTCTTTGTGAGACTTTGTGAGTTTTTGTGAGTCTTTGTGAGACTTTGTGAGTTTTTGTGAGTCTTTGTGAGACTTTGTGAGTTTTTGTGAGACTTTGTGAGTCTTTGTGAGACTTTGTGAGTTTTTGTGAGACTTTGTGAGTCTTTGTGAGTCTTTGTGAGTTTTTGTGAGTCTTTGTGAGTCTTTGTGAGACTTTGTGAGTTTTTGTGAGACTTTGTGAGTCTCTGTGAGTCTTTGTGAGACTTTGTGAGTTTTTGTGAGTCTTTGTGAGTCTTTGTGAGTCTTTGTGAGACTTTGTGAGTTTTTGTGAGACTTTGTGAGTCTTTGTGAGACTTTGTGAGTTTTTGTGAGACTTTGTGAGTTTGTGAGTCTTTGTGAGTCTTTGTGAGACTTTGTGAGAGACTGTGTGAGTCTTTGTGAGTCTTTGTGAGTCTTTGTGAGACTTTGTGAGACTTTGTGAGACTTTGTGAGTCTTTGTGAGTCTTTGTGAGACTTTGTGAATCTTTGTGAGACTTTGTGAGAGACTGTGTGAGTCTTTGTGAGACTTTGTGAGTCTTTGTAAGACTTTGTGAAACTTTGTGAGACTTTGTGAGTCTTTGTGAGACTTTGTGAGTCTTTGTGAGTCTTTGTGAGACTTTGTGAGTCTTTGTGAGTCTTTGTGAGAGACTTTGTGAGTCTTTGTGAGTCTGTGAGTCTTTGTAAGACTGTGTGAGTCTTTGTGAGTCTTTGTGAGACTTTGTGAGAGACTTTGTGAGTCTTTGTGAGTCTGTGAGTCTTTGTAAGACTGTGTGAGTCTTTGTGAGTCTTTGTGAGTCTGTTCTCGATTGGTTGAAGCACTGATTGCAAACGCAGCACAGTCTTGAGAATCCAGTCAGGAAACAAAGGATCAAACACCAAACGACTTCACAGAGACGTGTGTGTGTGTGTGAGTGTGAGTGTGAGAGTGTGATATTATGGTCTGTTTTCCTCGGGCTATTTTTACATGTTTTTCTGCTGTGACATTTCTTCTTCTCCACAAATTTACAGAAACTGAGAAAACAAGTTTCCCTCAGGCAACAAAAAAACACTAACTTGACTTTGTTTGCACACTCGTGTGATCTCTGTATGTGTTTCATTTTAATTTGTTACTTTTAAACATTTTATATACATATATACATATATATATATATATGTATATAATGTGCTGTACAATTGTACGACTGTGACTGTGAGCAGGTTAAAGAGCAACAGAAGATAAACTTTGACTAAAAGTCTCACAAGTAAAACAAGTCCAGCTGTGTGTGTGTGTGTGTGCGCGCGCGTGTGTGTGTGTGCTCTGAGTAAACTTGAGCAGAAACCTGATTGGCTCGCATGGTTACAGTCTCCTCCCTGCTCTCCTATTGGCCGATCATCTGGACAAGAAGGGCTGATCTTGTTCTGACGCCTCTGACAAACTGAAGACAACCAGCTGGGTAAGAAACTCTGTGTGTGTGTGTATGTGTGTGACAGTTTTACTCATTTTAAAAGTTTAATCTCACATTTTGTCATAATCTCTTGTTTCCTGAGGTTTGATGAGGTCAGATTGTGTGGATGTGGTTTTTGATTAAAGACTTTTAAAACAAACAACAGTCAAATCACCATTTTTAGATGAAATGTCGTCGTGATCGTTTTAAAGACCTTATTAAAATGCACACGAGAAGAATTCTGTCAATAAATGACACAAACACTATTTCAGTCAAAATGGAGATGAATTAACTTCCTTTTTTTATTTGTCACATGTTCTCCTGATGCATCAAAAAGAAAGTGAAAGCACTTGAAACAGATCAAATATTTAATCTAGGATTAAAAAATAATAAATACATGTGAAGGAAGTGAATGTTGCAATCAGAACATCTGAAAATATGTCTTTAATTTTTATTTTACTTTAATCTCAGAATTCTTTGACTTTAAAGGAGACATATTATACCTTATTTCCCCCATTAAAATAGTTCCCTGGTGTCCTAATGAACATGTCAGTGACATGCTTTGGTCAAAATACCATAAGGATGAAGCACAATAGCAGTTCAATAACCCTGCTAAGCCCGCCCCTTTCAGAACGCTCGGTTTTCGTGCATGGTCCCTTTATATGCAAATGAGACACAGGCAAACACACACCCACTTTTTCCAGGGGGTTTCTGATTTGTCCTCGTTACAGCGCTTTACAGCTCTATTCGTCTCCCCCTCCCTCCACTAGTTCTCTGACAATATCAACATGGCAGCGTGCGCAGAAAACAGCAAGAGTGCCGTCACAGGAAGAGACGTTCTACATAAGGATCGAGCCGAACAGTGCCGAACTGTTAATCAGTTAAAAACACTTAGGAACAGCACCGCGGCGAGCTGAATAATCTGCCGCTGTATGTTACTGTATCAGACCGGTGACTGTGCTCCGGAGACCTCGCCACCGCTGATCACCGCTCGCCGCTGGCGATCAGCGGTGGCGAGGTCTCCGGAGCACAGTCAGTGCTGTCCCTATGTCTTTTTAATTGATTTTCACAGAGAGTGCAGCACCGCTGATCGCCAGCCGCTGTATGTGACTGTATCAGACTGAGTCTGTGCTCCGGTCATGGAGGACGTACTGAACAAATATTTTTAATTAGGACGTGTCAAAATGGTCAGTTATGACCTCTATTTGACCTTTTCTTAACAATGTGTGTGTTTGTACGTCGGTGAAATACTGTCGCTGACTAGTGAAGTGGTGCAAACACACGAACACACGTTTGCTGACTTTATCCGGAACATTCGCGGTGAAATGCACATTCTGCCGTCATAAGTGCAGGGAATTCAACATCGATTGTTTTATCGCCTATACTTACACTAAGGGGAACCACGAAAACATGACGGAGTATTCTTTTTCCACTCTTTGGCGACTGGTAGGGCCCCCAGAGTCCCAAATATAAGTATTAAAATGGTTAAAAAGTTGATTTTGCATAATATGTCCCCTTTAATCTCAGAATTCTTTGACTTTAATCTCATAATTCTTTGACATTAATCTCAGAATTCTTTGACATTATTCTCAGAATTCTTTGACTTTAATCTCAGAATTCTTTGACTTTAATCTCAGAATTCAGGCTTATTCTGAGCTTTTCAAATGCTGGAGTTAAAGACAAAGGTCTTCATGTTTTTTGAAATACGTCCTGATTTTAATGATTTCACTGAAAAGTGAGAGTCCCACACACAAACACTGTTTCCCAAACTCATACCTAATCTCACTGAGATGTAATCTCGTGTTCGCCAGACTAACTGTCATGTGTTCAGTCTGTTGCTAGGATACCGTTCCATTCAAACCAAACGTCATCGCTCGTATCAAACTGTTATTTAATAACTTTTATTAGTATTCAAAGTTTACTTCAAAACTGTCCGTCCCCTTTTTCTTTTTGTGCATCAAGTGAAAGGACTTGAAACAGATCAAAGCTTTAATCTAGGATTAAAAAATGATGAATACATGTGAAGGAAGTGATAATCTCAAAAAAATGTTTTAACTCAGATTTATTTTTTTTTTTAATCTCAGATTTTTTTGACTTTAATCTCAGAATTATTAAACCCTCTCTGATTGGATCTTTGATACATTTTTTTCAGGTCAACATGTCGTCGATACCAGATCTGATCAAGAAGAAGAGAGACGGAGAAACGCTGAGCGACGACGACGTCAGAGCGTTCGTTAACGCCGTCACCAGCAAACTCATCCAGGACGCTCAGACAGGTGAAGCCACGCCCCCTCCCTCCCGCTCACAAACGCAACACTTTTCAAATCAGCAGCCGATCTCTCGATTGCGCGTGTCTCCGTCTGTCAGGCGCGATGCTGATGGCCATTTGGCAGAAGGGGATGGTCGTCGCGGAAACCGCGGCCCTGACCAGAGAGATGATGCTATCGGGAGAAGTGATGTCATGGCCAAAGGAGTGGGCGGGGCTAATGGTCGACAAACACTCAACAGGTGGAGTGGGCGATAAAGTTAGCCTGGTGCTAGCGCCTGCGCTAGCCGCCTGTGGCTGCAAGGTGGGCGTGTCCTTATATTTATTTAGTCCACATATTGACTCATTTTATGATTGGATATATTTATATTTATTATGGGTGTGTCTTCACACAGGTGCCAATGATCAGTGGGCGGGGCTTAGCCCACACTGGAGGAACTCTGGACAAACTGGAGTCGATTCCTGGATTCGACATCCATCAGTCGACGGAGCAGGTGCACGAGACTAGAAATTTGACACTGGAATGTGTTGAATTTATGCAACATTAATATTCGTATAAAAGGGTGTGTCCTGGGTCACATGACACCTGGAAACTCAACCAAATGGAAACTGGAAAATATTGCATAAAAGTGTCTTTATTTAGGAATGTGTAGATTCGCAACAAAAGCTAATATTGCGACAAAACTAGAAACGCCACTTATTGCCTTTATTGACGTTATTAAGTTACCTAACAAAGTTTGAAAATGTGCACATATCTGTTTTGTAATTTGAAAGAATTAGATTATTTATACATTTTGAGTCTTTATGGTTTAACGTATCTTCAGTCTTTCACGCTAACGGTCGATAACGACGCTCTACGCGTTTCTTTTTAGCGAACACAAACAAACGTAGTAACATGTCTACGTATAAAAACTGAACAGTTCTATTTGTGCGATAATTTCCTGCAAAACAAATGCTACAGACGTGCTGTTACAAGCGTGCAGGTTTGTTGGGTTTTGCTCCGACTTTCCAAGTTGGAAATTGCGACATTGGACTACAACTGGAACCCACCGCAAACCGTCACATTTGGAATCAGTAGTTCCGATCGTACTCGACCTGACTGTGATGAACTTCCTGTGACTCCAGATCCACAAGATCCTGGACTCGGTCGGCTGCTGCATCGTGGGCCAAACCGAGATGTTGGTTCCTGCCGATCGCGTTCTGTACTCGTTGCGTGACGCAACCAGCACCGTGGATAGTTTGCCGCTCATCACAGGTGACGACGGGAAATAACGACACTTTAAAAGTGTTTTAACGCGTTTTAACACTGTCGTGTTTTTTCCAGGTTCCATCATCTCAAAGAAAGGAGCCGAGTCTCTGGCGGCTCTGGTTCTGGACGTGAAGTTCGGAAAAGCGGCGCTGTACAAGGATCTGGAGAGTGCGAAAGAACTCGCACAGTCAATGGTGAGTTACATTTTAAAAAAGTGACGCTTAGGAAGTAGGACACAGTCGGCCACCAGGGGGTAACTCCACTGTTGGAGGCTACTTAAAATAGAGTTCTAACGTCGGTAAACATTTCCCTGATGAGTGAAAGATCGCAATCATGGGATTCATTGCGTTTTTTCTTGTCTTGATGGCTACCTTTTTGTGTGTAGACTAGTGGAGCCGGGAATTGAACCCTTATCCTTCCAGTTGAGAGAAAATTCGCTCTGCCGCTGAACCACCACTGATATCTATACGTTTTTCTTCTATTGTGAAATTTTACGGAATATTTTTCACGTTAACGTCGCAGCAGATGTAGATACGAATTTTCTTTATTGTGCGAAAATAAGTAAACAAATATAATATAATATAATATATATATATATATATATATATATATATATATATATATATATATATATATATATATATAAATAAATAGCTATAGAGGAAGCATAAAATACCCATATCTCGCTGGTATCTTCCAATAAGAGGAGCCTGGTTGTGGGCGACGCCTCTAAAAGTTCCGGTTTTAAAAATTGATGTGGCGTTGGTCAAATTTGGAAATCTTACAGATACATTTTTAAATTTCAGGTGAACGCTGGGAACGGTTTGGGGATCCGTACGGGGGCGGTGCTTAGCAATATGGACACTGTGATTGGCCGATGTGTGGGAAACAGTCTGGAAGTGATCGAGTCTCTGGAGACGCTGAAAGGAAATGGACCCGACGACCTCATGGAGCTGGTGACCACTCTGGGTAAGTTTTTTTTTTTTTTAAATATCGTACACTACACGATTTTACTTCTTTTTGAGTTGCTTTGCCCTCTAACGTTTTTTTTGATTGACACAAAAAATTGTTGACAATGTAAACTCAAACATTTCCCGCGTTAAAATGACGCAGTGCTGTTTGTTGGCCTGCAGGGGGCATCCTGCTCATGATGACCAACATCGCGCCCGACCTATCGGAAGGCAGGAAGCGGGTTGCCAACGCCGTGGCCAGCGGCGCGGCTCTGCTCAGGTTCCAGGCAATGATGGAGGCTCAGGGCGTTGCCAAAGAGACAGCGAGGTCGCTATGCTCCGCCCAAACCGATTACTTCACCGTCCTGAGGAAATCGGAGCATCAGACGGAACTGACGACGTCTGCAGGCGGTGAAGAAACATTTACCTTATCCACTTTAAAGTTACTGTCGGTGCAAACACGGGGCTTTTATTTTGGAGAAGTTTGCTAGCATTAAATTATTATCGATTTGTTTTTGTTGTCGCTCTCTCGCTCAGGTGTCGTCACAGACATCGATGGTCTGTTTCTGGCTCAGGTTCTTCATAAATTGGGGGCGGGGCGATCAAAGGTCGGTGAGCCTATCAATCACAGCGTGGGGGCGGAGCTTCTGGTGTCCCTGGGTCAGAAGGTTCAGAAAGGTGGGAGGAGTCAGTGATGATGACGATGTTAGATTATGATGAAGGTTGTGACTGTGTGTGTGTATGCAGGCACCCCCTGGCTGCGGCTCCATTACGAGGCTCCGCCTCCAACTCCAGACCAGATGAGTGGACTTCAGAGCGCGGTGACTGTGATGACAAACACTCACACACTGACACACACGCTCGTCCATGAGCTGCTGCTGCCAAACTAAAGTAATGGGTTAACTTAAAATAATGAACCTTTATTACCCATCATTATGATTATTAATGCAAAGTTTTTAATTTTTATACTACTTAACTAATATTTTAATACTAACATTAATAACTTGTTAATTACAGCTTATTTATCTTTTATTAACGTTCTAAATTTAATTTTAAAGCATTTTTGTGTTTTAATTAACAAAAACAAACATGAATTTAAATGAATGTGGTTATTTTTCTTTACCTCTGAAGGTGAAAAGCATCATGGGAAAATGTCAAAATAAGCCACTGACTGTTTTTAATGTAACAAGATAAAGGTACTACTTAAAATGTCATGTGTTTTTTTTTTTTTAAGTAACATAGAAACAAGAAATACAAATCTTATTTTAATGTGTCAAACAGGTCGTTACTTATTATTACGATTATTTTTATTAATAATAATAATAATAATAATAATAATAATAATAACAACCTTTAAGAGTTCCCAGGGACATTTTCTGCCACTAGGAACAAATTAGTAAGGAACTCTTACCTTCAAAGTGTTTTTCAAAACAAGAGTTTACGTGAAGTGAAACTTTAATATACACAACAGAATGCGACGTAAAGACGACTCAAACTTTTCTTCTTTTATAAAAAAAACACAGAAACTGAAAATTACTTTTAGTCCTTTTTTTCTTCAGTTTCGATTCAAAAAAAATCATCCACAGAACGACTGGAGCTGTGACTGGAATCACCGGACACTGCTGGTGTCCCTGAACGCAACACAGTTCAAGGACTCCATCAGTTTATTATGTGAAGTCTTTGAAAGTAACACGATCCAGTTGAATGTGCCGTGTTCAAGAACTTTACGCAATTAAACTGAGGTCCTTGAATGCAACACGGCTCACACGGTGACGTGATGAGGTCCTTGAACGGAAACGGCGAACGGTCGAGTGATTTCAGTCGCAGCAGGAGTCGTGGGCTCCTCCCTCTTCTGTTTCCATGGAGACAGTAACTAAAAGGAAGGGGAGGTCAAAGGTGAGGTCAGTGGACGACGGAGTTGAGCGGCTCGGCTCTGATGTTTCCCAGATCCAGCGTGGAGTCTGTGTCCTCGTCGATTTCTCCGATCACCGCCCTGAAAAACACGCGGCAGACGATCAACAGATTTATCGACGCCGTCGCTCTGAACTCACAGATCACTGCGGCGGCTCCGCCTCCCGGGACTCACACGTTGTCTCCGCGGACGATGTAAAGTCCCAGCACCACCTGCTCCACGCCTGCGCTGGAGCTGAACACGCGCTCGTGACTCTCGTCCAGGATCAGGTTGATCGTCTGATCGAAGCCTTTCAGGGTTCCCTGGAGAAAACAAGAAACACAAGATTTTCATGATTATTAAACTTTTCACTGCTTTAAACAAAAGTTGTTTTCTGAAATTCTGACTCTTTTCTTTCACCTTCACGTCTGAAACAAATCCAGCAGCCGACGTTTGATTTTATCTTCAATTTATTCGACACAAAAACAACTAATTTAAGTAGAGTTCAAATCAAATCTGGTGTAGTCGCTTTTAACGACCAATAAAACCATTTTTTTTTATTTTAATTTATTTATGATTAAGCCTTTAAGTACAATCTTCTGCTTGTGTGCTTAATTCTAAAGTCAATTGTTTTATGCTGCATTATCATATTTCTGCAGTAGTCTGTTTTTTCTCTTACTATTTATATTAAATTACAATTGGGTTTTTAAAATGTAGTGTTTTTCTTCTAATTTTGCTTCTTAAATGTGAATATGTTCTGGTTTCTTTGCTCAATAGAACAAAGAAATCATTCAAACTGAATCACTTTTGGTTTGTGGACAAAAACAAAACACTTAAAAACATCAATTTGAAGTTTTGACGAACATTGATCGATAATGTGACATTTTATGGACCAAACGGCTCATTGTGGGTGAGAAATTCAACACTTTTGTCCGAATTGATGAGACTAATATTTCTATAATATTATTACTATTATTCCTGTAGATACAATAACTGCTCATAGGTTCATTAATTTAACGCATTCATTACTTATAACTGAATCATCGATTTACTCAAAGTTGAAACCATAACATTTCCGTTTCAACTAGTTAATGGATTAATAAAAACTATTATTAAGGTTAACTATATCGTAAAGTGTGAACATTGATCATAAACGTGTTGTTAAACTCACCACAATCATCCTTCCGTCAGAGGTGACGATGGCCACGGTGCCTGAATCAAAGTTAAAGAAACATTACCTGGAAACAACATTAAATAAACCGCAAAAAACATTCAACCAGTCTTTACAAAATCAATGTTTTAACACAAACATGCTCTTAACTAAAATTCGGCTCTTTAAAAAAAGGTTAAAGTTACATCGCTGTAGGTTTATAAACACGTTTGTGTGCGAGCTAACTTAGCAACGCTACGTTCATTCAAACGGGAGGTTAGCATGTTAGCAGCTAACAGCGGCAGGATACGGTTGATGTAGCTCTCCAGGGCGGTCGACATGCTTCCTGCTCGGGGTTCGGTGTTTGTCTGCGCAGCGGGGGACGAGGCTGGAGGTTCGTTTGTGTCACCCGCGAGGAGGAGGTCGATATTTCCACAAACAGAAGCGACGGCGACACGAGCGCGAGCTGCTAACAGGCTAAACAACAGAGAACAGACGAGAGTAATAGAGAGAGGCAGGCAGGAGAGAAGAGCGCCGAACGAAAACGTCACATCCGACTCAGAGTTCAACGGTCACGAACCGAAACGGCTTCTAAATATACGAGATATTTACACGATATTCTCTTATTTACGTTAAAATGTTACACTTTCCTGTAGAAAATACGACCGCGACAACGTATTCAACAGAAATAACTTCTATAAAATAAAATAAAACACTTGAATATACATTTTTACTCGTTTGTACACTAATAATACGTATTTACATTAAAACTGTAATGTACTTTGGAATAAAGGACATTGCTATATAGTGTATGTGTGTGTGTGTATATATATATATATATAGTTTAAAATAGTTTGAAATAAAGTAGAGTAAAATTGTAAGCTATACGCAATAAATTACAAAATACTGGATAAAAATATTGAGAAATACATTTGGATACTGTACATTGATGATTGAAGTTTTGTATTCAGTCGGCATAATAGTGTGTATTATAAATTATATTCATTTATTACATATGACATATTTATGACTATAATTAGTTTTGTAATTTTATGAAAGTTACACATTAACTAAATTAAATTGTTAAATATTTATGTCATATTTGTTTATGTCAACTCCTGCATAATAAATGCTATTTACAGCAAATTATAACGTATGAAAACAGATTATACAGTTTAAAAAAATGTAAAAACTCTGCAGTAAATGGTGCTTGTTTATATTTTATTAAATTATATAGATTTGAATTATACAGTGTTATCTCAGTACATACAGAATCTCCTGTATAAAAACAACTACAGTGGGGTTTTTTATTTTGAAAACAAACATATTAGGACGTGGTTGTTTTGTTTTGCTTTTTTAAAGTGTGTGAGATGACACATGAGGAGTCAGTCCTGTCATCTTTATTGTTGCTCAGTAGTCGTCCATATAAAGGGAGGAGGAGGAAGAGGAGGTGAAGAGGAGGAGGAGCCTGACGGGACAAACACCAGGAGCGTCATGCTACCAAAGTATTAAATTTGTACAAAAATACTTTACAACTTCCCTGTTCCTTTAAAGAAAAATAGTTTGGTTGGTTGGTGAAGCTACATGGAAACTAATCTGACCAGTTATTTTAAATGGCAGTGCGCACACATGCGCACACACACGCTCGCACGCACAGTTAGCATGCGTGCTAACACAGTAGTGTGTATGGCTCTGGCGCTCACTGAAGCCACACCCCCTCAGTGTGTGAACACTTTCCACTGAGTTTTTTTTTTTTTAATCTGTAAAATAAAAACAGACGACAAAGTTCTCCAACAGTGAAGCTAAAACATACACTGCCCCCTCGTGGCCATCTTAAGTTCTTCAGTCTTAGTATAAATGCCCCGCCTCCATGTTAGCAGCATAACATTTTTACCCAAAGATCGATAATCTGATTAATGTGGCTTCATCGTATTTTAGCTTCATTTCTGTTCCGTTTAAAACAACGGAGATGTGTCGGCCATCTTTATTTACGCTCTGTTTTCGGTTGCTACGCTAAGTGGTTGAATTCTGAGCTCAGTGTTGAAAGTGAAAGCTAAACTGACTTTGAGCTAAAGACTAGCGGTGTTAACCAGATGTTAGCTATGTGCTCATTAAAGTGATTCTTGTTTAGCTGTTTGCTGAGGTGTTAGCCATGTGTGCTAACCAGGAGTGTGGCTTATATAAGATGAGCTGAATTTGAAATTTAGCTATAATCACTATTTGTTAGCCCTGTGTTAAGACTTTTCTGGGCAAAACAACTGTCTGTGCTCGACAGGTGTTAGCCCTCTGCTAAGATTCACAGGTGTTAGCCCTGATTTAACTGTTTTTCAAACAGCTATTGGCCATGTTTAGCATGAGTTAGCCCTGTGTTAGCCATGATTTGGGTGTGTGCTAAGCATTTACTAACTGTGCTAGCCAGGTGTTAACAAAGCAAGGTTCATCTAGTGTTAGCTAGCATGTACAAGGTAAACACAGCTATGTAAACAGGTGGCCCTGGGCTAGTCACATGCAAACATGTTGGTTCAAATTTAGCCTATTTGCTAACTAACTATACATATATATATTAGTGTTAGCAGTGTTAGTAACTATGTGTGCTAACTAAATGTTAGCTATGATTACTCAGTGATAAACATAGCTGACATTAGCCGTGTGTGCTAGATTTGTATTAACCCCAGTGGGTTAAATGTGCTCAATGTTTGTTAGCCACGTGCTAACAATATGCTAGCACTGTGCTTCAGATTCAAAACATCACAGTTTGCAGAGTTTGGGATGGAACCAGTCACAGCTAGCCACACAGAAACAGCCAATCAGTGCCCATATCCACGGCACAGACTCTGTTCCAGAGCAGCGATTGGTTGGTTGGTTGGTGAGTAGGAGGGGCTTCTACTGGCCGTTGGTGCTGAGGGAGGAATCTGATTGGCCAGTTTGAAACAGTGAGTTCAGACGGAAATGAAAGCAGGAAGTTGTTGACATCAATCTAAAGTAAAAAAGTAGACACACACACACACACACACACACTCTCCCACACACACACAGGTATGTTATGTACTGTCACAGGGTTCCTGTTCAAACAGGACTTCTTTTTTTTTTTTCCTTTTCACGGAATATTTTTGTGGCGATGAGGTGATGGTCGTCGGGGTTTTGGTGACTGAACTCTTCTTTTTTTTTTTAAATCTATTTTACATCTTTTCAGGCTCAGTCGCCATGGAAACAAACAAACAAACAAACAGAGAAAAACTGACGAGTCAATCAAAAAACACACAGATCGATTAGCATAAGAGATCACTGTTACTGGGGTCAGGGGTTGAGGGGGAGGGGCGGGGTCTGGGTCATGCTTGGCTTCTTCCTGGGAGCCCATTGGTTGGTTAGCGTGTTGAGGTGAACCAATCGCAGACAGGCAGGGAAGCATGTGTTTACTGATTGGTTCCAGCCAATCAGTAGAATCAGACTTGTCGTCTGTCTCTCGTCCTGGCTGCCTATTGGTGGGGAAATTGAGGCGGGAGGGGCTTAACTGGCCTTAGTGATTAACACACACACACATAACACACACACACATACATACACACAGTGCGGCCAGTCCACAGGTGTAAACAGTAGAAAACAGTAGATTCCTATTGAACTGCTCAGTGTCATCATCATCATTATTATTATTTTTTTCTTTTTCTTTGAGTCAGAAGCTCGTTCATGGCACAGAACCGTAAACCCTTCGTCTTTGTCTTGTTTTATCGATGCTCCGATCAGGACCAGCTGATGCTCATTACAAGTTACCAAAGTTTTTTTTAATTAAAAAAAAAAATCACAAAATCTAAAGAAACAAACAAAAACAGAGACGTCAGACCAGTTCAGTCACGCACTCTCTGGAATCCACTGCTCGTCATCGGAACGTGACTAGCATGAACTGATGACGTGAAACCAGTCGAAGTTTAGTAAGTGCTCCGTGCAACTCATCGCGTGGGAATCGAAACTGAGCAATGGCAACATACGTATCAGTGTAGTGACGGAGGTCGTTAGGAACCCGTGTCTGCGTAAATTCTTTTCTAGCTTCTCCAAATTCCACCTCTGACCTGAAACTGAAACGGTTTACTTTTACCCAAAGACCTTGTGGGACCTGTACCTGTAAAGGTACTGTACCTGTACCTTTGGCGTGACCGTTGTGAGCAGCTACAAATACACGCCGCATTTGACGACTTGGTGGAATGTGATGTGTTTTAAAGGGTTTCTCATGCAGGAACTTCCTGTTTAACCAAGAAAGGTGAACGGGATCAGGACTAGTTTGGATGATGACAATGACATGAGCCTTGCGTCCTGATCGGAGCATCTCTAGTCTACTTGGCATCCTGCCTGTCCATCAGCAGGTTCGGGACTGGAATCCTATCAGTCCCATCTGGGCTGCTGTGGTTCTCAGTTAGAACAAAACCTTGTGTTTGTGGTTCTAGAAAGACCACACAGGCCTGGAGCCAGGGTCCTAAACTTGGAATCAGTGGTTATGGCTCTGGCTTAGAATCCCTGATTCTGTGACCACAACTATGAGCAAGAACCGTGTCTTGTACCAGTAAAACATTTGGCTGTGGCTCTGGTTTCAGTAGGTGCAGAACCTTTGCTTTAGTGACCCAAAGACCTTGAACCAGAGCTTTGTCTTGGAACAGGTATGAGCAGTGGCTCTGGCTTCGGTTGAACCACTAGCCCTTGTTCTAGGCTAATAGAGCCAGTAACCAGTAATCTTAGACCACCGGTCCATTGGCGGTGGTTCTGGCTTTGGTAGGACAAGAAGCCGTAGTTCTGTTTCCACTAAGACCAGAGCAAAAGTGTCTTTGACAAGGAAGAGCAGTAGCTGAGACTCTAGTTCCAGTTGGGTCAGTGGTCCGAGGCTTCTAGAACCAGTATCCAGTGATCTTAGACCAGTAGGATCAGTCGTCATAGTTCTTGTTCCAATGACACACTTAGTATCAGTTTGCAGAACTGGTTTTAGTGAAAAGGTGTGGAGGTTTTTTTTTTTTTTTTTTTAGTACATCTGGATGCTTCCAACCTCCTTTAGCAGTTCAAGGGTTCAATGTTTGTGGTCAAAGGTCAAAATTCATCCAGGCGGTGTGTATAGCACCATGGGGGTACACTCTGAACCAGTGTGGACGGCTCTAAACCAGTTAATTTCATCTCGGTTGCATTGTCTCCTCGCTGAACTCCCTGTTCCAGTCTGAAAACAACCAGTTTAATCCAGATCCAGGTTTGCCTGCTATGAGGAGCTATTATTCATCTGCCCAAGCCCAAGCCCAAGCCCCACCCCCAGTCCATCTCCAGGTTGGCTCCACTTGATTGGACCACAATCCTCTCCATGGCCAATCAGAAGCTCCGACGGTCCCAGCTCATTGCCAATTGACTGAGGGGAGTGGCTGTTGTTGGCGGTGCCATCATTGTGATTGGCCAGCAGGGAGGAGGTGGGGCTTCGACTGATGACAAGATCCAAGCGATTTGGAGACTCTGCGATTAGAGGAACGACTAAGCAGCAGTCAAAGTCCCGGGTACGAACGTGATTTATCTGGAAGACGGAGAAAGTTGTTTTATTAGCCACATTAAACGCCTCGCTTTAGTCCAGCACTTTAGTTGGAGCTGAAAGTGTTTTTGTACCTGTAGTATTCGATCGAAAGCTCGGAGGCCACCTCGTTCTGCAGGACCACCTGCTCGGATGTTGTTAATGTAGACACCGCGGTCCAACAAACCATCAGAAACACTAAAACCAAAGTCCTCCAAATCTGTGGCCTTCTCTAGAGTCAACTACAACACAGACACACACTCTGTTATTATCACAACCAGAGGATTGTCTTACTGTCAGGGTAAAGTGGGTGTTCAGTGGTCATTGGTCACCTTATGGAGTTCCACAGGGTTCTGGTTGAGGATTTCATTGACTTCTTGCCTCATTTTTCTCATGGCGAAGGCTCGGCGCTGGGGATCGGAGGGTAAGGTGTTGGATCTCGGCGTCACCTGAGGATGGTTTAAATGTTTAAGACACAAAAGTTGCTCCAGACATTTTTCAGAACGCCTCCTGTCTGATCCCTAATTAAATCCCTAGATAATGTCCAGGTGACCTCATGGAGAAGCCCCTGCTGTTGAGAACTTAACCGTCAAACTCTAGAGAATCATCTGGACGTAATTCTCCACACATTGTGTCCTGTGTCCAATGAGAGTTACCTGTGGCCGAGAGTTGCTGCGTTCCTGGAAACTAGCTTGGCGTCCCAGAGTGCTGCGGGTGGGGGTGGGGTCATGGTTCAGACTGAGGGTGGACCCTGACATGATGGTTGCCTGGAAACAGTTAATTTAGTTCAATAAAGTCAATCAAACAAAACCTTCTTATCAGAAGACATTTTGTTGTCATCAAAAACACGTAGCGTAAACGCAACCTTGGAGGACGACCTTCAACCACAGCTCACATCATCACAACAAGCTCAGATCTTACTACTGTTCTCCTGACAGTTGTTTTAGAACCTTCTCTGTGGACGTGTTCTACTAACAACATCTATTTTTAGGCTCTACTTCTGCCGACTACCTTCTGTTGGTTCTATCTGGTTCTGAGACTCATCAGGATCTAGTTCTGGATCTGCTCTTGCTTCTTCTACCTGAGATTCTACTTCATGTCACTCAACAAATGGCCACTCCTCATCAGAATCAAGGACTCATCAGACGCATGCATGACTGACAGATCTGCAAAAAACAAACCACCCATCAGGCCTTGCACAAGCTCTCCCAGCATGCCTTGCTCAAACTGCCATGCCCGGTGCAACATGACTCTGCCACGTGATTGGCTAGAAGCTGGGTGAAGCCACTGAGATGTCAACATTAACGTCACCATGGTCGGTAGCCGGCTGCCGGGGGTGCGGTTAGAGTCACATTCAAAAACAGACAACATGTCGCACGTTTGACAACGCTGAGAGTTCCAGTGACAGAGAGAGGGAGAGAGGAGAGGACAGGAGGAGAGTTAGTGAGGAAAGAAGGAAGGAAGGAAGGAAAGAAGGGAGGGAGGAAGGAGGATACCAGGGTGAGGAGGTGCGTCTCGTTTTCTGTCTCCTGGAAAAGAAGAGTCATTTCTCTTTTCAGCTAAAACTTACTGCTGCATTTCCAGAGAAGCCAAAACACATCAGGAATGTACAGAACTTACTGCTAAAGATGCTAATTAGCATTACAACTGCTACTGCTACTACTACTACTAGTGTGTTGACTACTGCCACTACTGCTTCTACTGATATTGGTGCTACTATTACCACCGCTAATTGCTACTGCTACAACTACCTCTACTATAATTATTGCTACTTCTACTCTTGCTACTACTGCTACAGTGGCTACTGCTACTGCTAAAGTTTTGGTACTGTGTCTACTGCCGCTAATGCTACTGCTACAATTACTACTGCATCTACAACGATTATTGGTACTTCTACTACTATTGCGATTACTCTAGCAATGCTACAACTGCTATTGCTACTGCTAATACTACTCCTACTAAGTTTTGGTACTGTGTCTACTGCTATAATTACTTATTGCTACTTCTACGATTGCTTCTATTGATATTACTCTAGTACTGCTATTGCTACTGCTAATACTACTCCTACTACTGCTTTCTTTGTCTAACAGCAGTATTTTTGGCAGCACTACTCACCTCCAGCTCTCTGAGGATGCCGCTCTGGCCGCAGGTCTCCAGATCTTCCAGAGCCTGAGACCAGAAGTTCTCCTCCTGGTCCGGTTCCACCCCGTCATGCCCCACAGTGAACCTGGAGGAAGAGGTGAACGGCAACCAATCAGAAACATGAACCGTGGGGGGGAGGGGCGTGGACACACAGAGGAGGCTGGGTCATGCTGTGAGAATGTGATTTTACAACGACATCGGGAAGAGGGCGGTGTTGACGACATACACAGCAAGTGTATGTGTCAGCGTGGCAGGGGGAGGAGGGGCCAAAGGTCACCAGGTGAGGAGTGACACGGGACTGTGGACGAGCGGGTTATAAAGGTCAAAGGTCAGTGTGGTACCTGCTGTCAGAGATTAGACCGCTGGGCAGGTTACAGGCTCTGCAGACAGAGAATCACTGCTGTTACTGCTGTTAGCTCGCTGTTAGCTCGCCGCTAGCAACCACCAGTGTACGGAACGAAGAGCGCTAACATGCTAATGTCATGGATTTTTAATCACTGTGACTCGAAAGACGCAGGCTCCCTCTTGTAGTACTTTAATGTAGTGCACTATGACATATTGATCTATTAAATCAGTCTCTCTCTCTCTTACCCTCCGAGTGGTGGGCGGTCCCAGTCGTCATCAGTCAGGCCCAGATCTGACAGCGGATTGGTTCGCTGGCGAGTGGACGAAGACGATTGGCTGTTGGTCGACTTGGCGTTGCGCCATTCGTGGAAACTGTACGACTGGAACGGAGGAGCTGCAGACAAACAGACGTACAGACGTCAGACACTCGTCTGTCAGGGAGGGTCAGAGGTCGGAGGTCGGAGGTGAGCGTCCTACCCGACGTGGTGAAGCTGCTGTCCATGTTGGATCCGTCCCACGACTCCACCGCGCTGTCGACAGACGGCAGCGTGCAGAACGCTCTCTGGCTCGATGGGGGCGTGATCGTGATGATAGGCTCCTCCTCCCCATCCTGATTCTCCTGACCCAGACCTGGACCAATCACGCAGGACTTCGGACTCGACACTAAAGAGAGAGAGGAACGCGTCCGTCATCTACACATCAGTGCTATGTGAGTATGCCATGTGAGCCGAATCTTCTATTATCACTTCCTGTTCGCAGTGTAACCATGGAGACACGTGGCGATCACTGCAGCGATGATAAACTGACAAAAAGTCAAAAACGCAACGTTTCTCAGTGAAGTTCTGCAGCAGTGAGGAGCCACGACTTTTATGAGGATTCACAATTGTTATTTTTAAGTTATTTTACAATTATCTCGTCAGAGCGTGTGAATCACAACGAAGCTAAAAAACGCGATCGTCCCATCAGTGCGCTAACTATGCGTCTTATGTCGTCTCTGTGTGTGTGTGTGTGTGTACGCACACTCGCCCTGCTTCTTGATCTTCAGCGTGACGGTCTCGCCCGCCTGCTGGAGCAGACTGATGGCCTCGCTCAGAGGTTTTCCTTTCAGGCTGCTGCTGTTGATCGCCAGGATGCGATCGCCGACGTGGATCGCGCCGGTCCTGAAACACACACACAAAATCATTCCAGCGTTTAAATGCCGTAAGCATAGAAAAACGGGTCAGCTAGACCCGTTTTTTTGTTGACACCAAGGGGCGCTCTGTTCAAAACGTCACTATTCCCACACAGACCTCTTTAAGGCGGGACTAATCTCAACCACAGCCAGTTTGGTGTAAATCGGACCTTCTGTAGTCGAGTTCTAACAGTTTTCGTGGTTTTTGCCGAGTCCTCGCGACCTGACGCAACTTTGCCGCCCCCTAGCGTCTACGCCGTGTAACACGAAGTGAAGCTTTTTGGCTTTTTTTTTTTTCTTAAAAATCCTAATCTTGTCACGAGTGACGTGACTAAATTTGTAGTCGATCGCGGAAAAGCTGTAGGAGGAGCTTGTTCAAAAACCACACCCCCGAATCGCAACAAAATGGCTCACGCTCGTCCTGACGTGAAAAAAACGTGCTTGTATGTGAAAACTGCTGCTAAAGTAGGTGGGGCAAATACTTAGACACGCCCCCAACCCAAGAAACCTTTTTAAAATTGAAGTTTGATTATCATAACAAACAGAAATGAATTGAAATGGAGACTAAAAGATGATTTGAGATGATGGACAAATGTAAATTGTAAAGTGATTGGTTTTGAACAGCAGAGGGCGACATTCTTCACTTCTGTTGCAATCTGATCCGACTGTATATAATCAATAAATCATTTATCTTGAAGAAAACAGTGAAATAATCCAGATATAATCTCACATAAATTTCTGGTATGACACAACAAATCTGCAGACATCTTTAAATTAGGTATATAAAGTGTAAATGATTATGATTATTATCTGATTTTATTTTATCATACAAACTGTATAAAGAAACTGGATGCCATCCTGCCAGTGCTACCATAACATCATAATGTGCCTATCACTAAATATAAATATAAATACATAAATAAAAATGAACCTATGAATGAATAAATAAATAATAAACTATGTATAATTAAATAAAGCTAAAACAAAGGCTCTGTTGACTGACGTGTTGGTCATGTTTACCTCTCTGCGAGTCCACCTTTGCTCAGGGACGAGATGATGATGGGGTCAAACGGCTCCTCGGTGCCTGAGATGGTGATTCCCAGCGGGCCACCGTAGCGCTGCAGCTCCACCGTGTAGATGATGGAGCCGGACACTTCCTGTTCGTCTGAAACCGCGAGAGAAAGTTCAGCAGCAGTTTAAAAAAAATAATAATAATACTAAACTAAAAGGAGCGAGAGAAACCTGAGTTGTCTTCGTCTTTGCGGATCTTCAGCTTGACGAGTTCCTCGCACTGCTGCAGGATCTGAACCGCCTCCTCCATCGAGCAGCTCTCCACGCGGATGTTGTCGATGGCGAGCAGCTTGTCTCCGAGCTCCAGCGTCCCCGTCCTGAAAGAAGACGTCATACTACAGTCACCACCGTCCCCAGACACTGTGACCTTGACCTTTTGGTGTCATGGTCACGTGTGAGCACTCACTCTCCCACACCAAACCCCATAGAGAAAATCAGTGATTTAAGCGAATGATTTCAAAAGCCGAATTCACAAAATAAGACACGTGAACTCAGTGATGGAGGCAGCAGTGGATCAACAACCTTGTGTGCCTCAAAGACGAAAACTTAGAGGCATTTTATTTTGAAAAACGACTCAAACTTGACAGTATTTTATTGTCAAGTTATTTATTGTTACTGATCAATTTTATTTAGAAAAAAATCACAGAATTAAAAAAAAAAAACTTTGTCTTTGACCAAACTTTTGAGACATTTTGTTTTGAAAAACTGAAACTTTTAAACATATTATTCCCCCCCCCCAAAAATGATGAAAACTTTACAGTATTTTATTTTGAAAAATGTGTGTGTGTGTGTGTGTGTGTGTAGCCACCTGTGTGCGACGCTGCCTTTCTTGATGTCAGAGATGATCAGAGGGTCACCTGGTTTCCTGTTGGACGGAGCTGCAGAGAACAAACAACAACCATCCTTTAAGACCAGGACCTGGTCCTAATGAGGCAGAACCTTCATGTTCTGAGGAACGGGGTTTAGGACGGGGGTGAGGACTGAGATTTCTTTTTTGTTTGCTGTTTTCTTTTAACTCACAGCTGATGGTGATTCCCAGCTCCACCCCCGGCTTCTTCGGGAGCTTCACGTGGAACGTTCCGGAACTCGGGATGACCGACTCTGACGGAGAGAGAGTGAGTAAAATCTCATCCATTTAAATAATGCAGAGTTTGACTTTTCTGTTTCTGTACGTATATGATGTCATATAAATATATCACATAAATATAAATGTGTCATTTTAAAGAAGAAACAGGAACAGATGTTTCTGTGTGTGTGTGTGTGTGTGTGTTGTTCTCAGGCGTGGATGGTTATTCACTGAGACAGCAGCTGTTACATTAATAATGAGTCTGACAAATTACATCAGAGACGACAAAACAACAACAACAACACAGCAGATTAAACAAACTGAGACATTTAATTAAATCAACTTTCTCGCTCTTTTTTTAACAAACACAAGTGACTATTCTGTGTCTGTGTGTGTGTGTGTGTGTGTTTTACCAGCCACGTCAAACTCGATCTCCAGTGTGAGCTGAGCAGTGATGGACGAGTCTCTGAGCAGCTGATTGGTTTCCTCCAGAGTGGAGTCTTCAGTAGGAACTCCATTTATGGACAAAATCCTGTCCCCGATCTGCAGGATGCCACATCTGCACACACACACACACACACACACACACACACACACACACACACACACACACAGAGGTTATGTTGGGGGGAAAAAGATTGAAACTATGATTCATTTTAATTTCGGTAAATTGAAGCATTTTACTTTGAAATACAGTTGTTTTTTGTTGAGGAAAATCACAGAAATGTTGACAGTTTGGTTTTTGAAAACGACTGAAAATGTTATGTTTTATGTGTTATGAAAATGTGCAATATTTTATTTTGAAAAATTACTAAAACTTTACGATCTTTCACTTTGAGAAATTACAGAAACTTTGAGACATTTTATTTTGAAAAATAACAGAAACGTTGATGCACTCTATTTTGAAACTCAGACATGTTGTTTAGAAAAATGAAACTTTGAGGCATTTTATTTGGAAAAATCACGTAAACTTTACGATATTTCACTTTGAGAAATTACAGAAACTGAGACATTTTATTTTGAAAATGACAGAAATTTTGAGACATTTTATTTTGAAAATGACATAAACTTTGAGACATTTTATTTTGAAAATGACAGAAAAAATTGTACACTTAATTTTGGAACTGACATAATTATTGTTTTTAGAAAAATGAAACTTTGATGCATTTTATTTGGAAAAATTACTGAAAATTTAAGGCATTCCATTTAAAAATGACACTTTCACATAATTTATTCTGAAAAACCACTGACTCTTTACATTTTAATGAAACTTTGATACATTAAACTTAGGAAAGTAACTTTTATTTTGAAGAAATGACTAAATCTAATGATTGATTATTAAACAGCTACTGATTATTTTTTGTTGATTGACTGGATTCATATTTAAAGAGTTGATTAAAATATAACATAATACAATTTTATCGTCACTGTTTTGAGTCTAAATTGATCTTGTGGTGATTATTGATGATTATTGATGACTGATGGTTTACCTCTCTGCAGGGCTGTCGGGGTCGATGTACGCGATAAGCGGCGGCGACGACAGCGTTTCCGTGGCGAACACTCCGCCCTGCAGCTGCAGGCCGAACCCCATGATGCCGTCGCCTAGCAACATCACCTCTGTGGTCTCCGTGTGAACGACCTGACCGGCGAGTCCGACGGTGCTCGACGCAAGAGACACTGACGAGAGACAAGAGACGGGGATGAGTCTTACGTCACAGTGAGGGGAGGAGCCACGGGAGGTCAAAGGTCAGACTCACGTGAGCTCTTAAAGTCCTTCTTCTTGCTTTTCCTCCTCATCAGTGTCCCCCGGGGACTCGTGGGATACATGTTCCTGGGCAGCGTGTTCATGTTGAGGGACGAGAGACTATAGGCCGACATGGAGCCGGGAGAGAACGAGTGACTGAGAGCTAGAGAGAGAGAGTGAGAGTGAGAGAGGGAGAGAGAGTGTGAGAGAGAGAGAGAGAGAGAGAGAGAGAGTGAGCTGAGGTCTCTTTCAAAATAAAACATCGGACTCCAGAGAGAGAGAGAGAGAGGTGGACGTACGAGGGTTGTTTGTATGGCGGTTGTGCGATCTGGCACCTGATTGGTCGGGGTGGTACGTGTTGTAGTGGTAGGGAGGGAGGATGGGGGCGGAGCCTCCAGTCTCCCAAGGGAGAGGGCGGGGACTACGCTGTACCTTGACTGCACACACACACACACACACACACACACACACACACACACACACACAGGAGGGGAGGGTCAGGTTAGGTTAAAACAAAAGGAAAGGTCAGAGGTCACTGCCTTTATCACAGCTTTGTGAAAAGTAACCTATGTATTTTGTTTTGTATGTATATACCGTGCTGTGGTGCGTTCAGGGCCCACTGAGTCTTGTATAATTGTGTTTTCACTGTGCTGTGGTGCGTTCAGGGCCCACTGAGTCTTGTATAATTGTGATTTATGTGCTGTGGTGCATTCAGGGCCCACTGAGTCTTGTATAATTGTGATTTACCGCGCTGTGATGTGTTCAGGGCCCACTGAGTCTTGTATTATTGTATTTTTACTGTGTTGTGGTGCAGTCATGGCCCACAGAGTGTTGTGTAATTGTGTTTATACCGTGCTGTGGTGCGTTCAGGGCCGGTCGGGCCTGGTGCTGTGGCAGGATCTCCATGCGGACGGTCTGACAGGACGCAGAGAGAAGCTGAGTGGCTTCAGCGAGAGAACAAAACTCCATCGACTTCCCATCGACGGACAGAATGTGATCTCCTGCATGAAGAGCGCCACACCTACACACACACACACACACACACACAGATTAGAGCCTCCTACAACCACAGACGATGTTGGTTGCAGGGTCAGAGGTCACGTACCTGTCTGCTATACTGGCTGGTTTGACTTTGTCGATGATGATGACCTGCTTGCTGCAGAACATGGAAGTGGAAAGAGCCACGCCCAGACTGGAGCCCGTCGCCTTGGCGACCTCAACCAGCAGCGGCCCTGACGCCGTGGCAACCGAGTCTGCGAAAACAAAAAAAATGTCATATTTGACCTCATTATTATTCTGTTTTAATTGTGTTACAGTGAAGACGGTGTCCCACAGGGTTCAATCCTGGGCCCTATTTTATTAATCTCAAAGTGCCGCTAATATATAAAAGGGGCGTCAGATTATTCAATTATCCCACTGACCCATCACAGAGACGTCGTACTCCACCAGCAGCGTAACTTCCTGTCCGCACTGCTTCAGGATGCTCATGGCCTCTGATAACGTGCTGCCGTGGAGACGAATCCCGTCGATGCTTAGCAACCGATCTCCCGGTTTGACCGTTCCTTCTCTGGAAAAGAGACGGAAGAGACAGATTTCAGTTTGTCTGGTTTTTAATTATCCTTTAATTATCCCACTTCAAAATAATCTAGTAACCGAGAAATATTCTAAATTAAGACTTGAAAACTCAAGGGTGACAAGAGTGAGACGAGAGTGAGACGAGACAAAAACACATGAGATACGAGAGGAGAAGACACGAGTGAGATCAAATGAGACATGAGAGACGGGATTAGACAGGAGTGAGATTAGATGAGATGATCTTTTATTAAATTTTAAACATAAACAAAGTCTCTCTTCACCTGTCAGCTGGTCCACTTTGTCTGATGGTTGTTATGACGATGGGACGAGACTTGTTCCTGTCTTCATGGACGCCACCTGTCCATCAGAAAAACAGAGTCATGTTTCTATCACGCACGCGCACACACACACACACACACACACACACACTGAGGTTTCCTCACCTCTGATGACGAAGCCGAAGCTGTTTCCCTCTTTGTGAAGCGTGACTTCCACGTTCTTGAACATGACCCCTGACCCCTGCACTGCTGCAACACAGACGCCACAACGGCGACACGTCAGCGTCACGTCTGAGCGGTCGCAGCATTAAAAAACACCAGACTGACAGTTCCTGGACTTACAGACAGGGGGCAGCTCGTACTCCACCTCCAGGACGACGCGCTCGCCGACGTTCTTCAGCAGACTGATGATCTCGTCGTGTCGGAACTTGGAGAGGTTGATGCCGTTGACGGAGCGGATGTAGTCGCCCACGTTCAGCTGGTCGCTCCTGGAAAAAACACCCCGAAATGATCTCAACGTCATTCTGTAAACCGCTCACTCTCCCACACCAAAGTCCATAGAGAAAACCAGCGATTTTATCGTCACAGCACACAGGAGTTGTTGATCCACTGCTGCCTCCATCACAAAGTCTAAATGTACTATTTACAGAATTCGTTCAGACTTAAATCAGTGACACAAAGTGACCACACGAGGCAGCAGTAGATCAGCAGCTCCTGTGCCCCCCGAGCTTAAATCACTGATTTTCTCTATGGGGTTTGGTTTGGGAGAGTGAGTGGTTTACAAACTTCAGTTTCCTGTTGTAACAGTGAGATAACGACGTGACACCATTTGATATCAACACATCATGTTACAAAATCAATGTTTTTGAAAGTCTGGGTGATATTTACATCTGTTAGAAACAATAAAATTGACTATAAATGCGGTCAAATTCTGCTTTTACACAAATAATTAGCTTAAATTAAAAGAAGTGCATTTTTGTATGTGTTTTATAATCAAAATATATCATATTTTATTTACAATATTTAGTGTATTTCACATGAATATGATAATTATCAATGCAACGGCCTTTAAAAGCAGGAAAAGTTATCACAGAGATCCAAAATCTAAGAGCATATCTTGTCTCGTTGTCAGCATATATGGATATCCCGTTGCCGTTACCTGGCGGCGATGCCTCCCTGCCGCAGGTTCGAAACCCGGGGTTTCCCGTCCTTGTCGATGCCGCCTGACACCGTCAGCCCCAGCGTCGTCCCCTCCTTCTTCATCAGCTCCACCACCGAACAGCCCCGAAACTCGTCTACGCCCACAAGAGGGACAAACGAGGACACGTGACTTTTCCCTCCCCGGAGACGTTAAATAATAACAATAATAATGACAATAATAAAAATAAAAAATATATCATTATAATGATAATAATAATAATAAGAAGAACAGCAGTCATGGACGCAGAGCGAGAGTGAGGTCGTCCATCTATATTTTATCAGAGAGTTGAAATATTTAAGAGCTGAGGAAACGGAGAGATGGAGACGTTTTAGTGATGTGACCTCAGGTGATTCTATTGAAATAGATGTTTGAATATTTATCAGGGACGAAGATGTCTGAAGACCTCCGCCTCCTCCTCCATCATCATCTCTTCTGCCCTTTTCACCTTTTTCTACAACATCAGCTGTGGGAAAAAAAGTGTTTGACCCAGAAAGAAAGAAAGAAAAAACAGTTTCCTGCGGCGACGAGCGAGAAGCTTCTGAACTTCACGAACCGACAGTTTGTTTTACACGAGATGAAGAGACACGACTTCAGATCTTACTACGAATCTAAGAACTCTTCAGAGACTCGAGAGGAAGCAGCGGATCAGAAGAGTCCAACTGTTTAAATGTCAGTTTCTATTTATAAAACATCTGAAGACCAGATTATGCTCCACAGAATAACGTCTTACTTTCTCTTATTGTTTCTGAGGATTCCTGACCGTGGTCAACTGGTTCAGATGATTGACTACGTCCTCCGACTGATCCTCAGGGCAGTACCCGAGGTTCTAGCAGGTTCAGAACAAACTCTACCAGGTAAGCTAACCACTCCTCTCACTGGTTAAAACCTGTGCTAGTTCTTCTTTGAAGAGGTTTACAGCTCGTACTATTATTTCTCAAGAGTTCCTGTCCAGAACCAAATCAATTAGCTGGTTCTGATCTTCTGAAATCAACTAGTTTTGAAGCTCCAGAACCTGAACTAGGAGCTTTTCAGTCAGTGTAAGGAGATTCCAACATGAGGGGAATCCCTCGTACAGAATATGCGGAATGTTGAAGTTCTTTTTGTGGCATGGAACCAACCAGACCTGCTCAGGTCTTGACAGAGGCGGCATTCACAACTGTTGTAAGGTCACGTACCATCAAAATAATCTTGGAGACCTTATTTGAAGGTTGAAATCCTACTTTGCTCGGCCTTCTGTCAGCGACGGGTTCCTGCTCCGGTTTGTTGTTCCTCTACTGGGTTCTAAAGCACAGACACTTCTCCTAACTGTTTCAACTGATTACACAGATCTGCTCCCGTTCCCAAGGTCTATAAACCACTGGATTGTTGCACATTGTTCATCACGGCTAATTCTGTTTGCAGCATCCTGATAAAACGAGGCCACGGGTTCCAGGTGGAAGCCGATGAGCTGTGAACGTTCCCGAAGGCCACACAGACGGAACATACAGGTGAGCTAACTCTGTGCTAGAGTGTCATCTCATGGTTCCGCACTGAGAAGACGCTGGTATTGAGTGTGTGTGTGTGTGTGTGTGTTACCTGGTATACTCTGCCTCCTGATGGCCAGCGCTCCATCTGGAGGTCTCGACCCCGCGGAGTGTTTGCCGTACGGCCCTTCATCTGAAACAGAAGGAAACAAACGCGTGTTACTGAGGCTCGAGCCAGTTTCTCTGAATCGTCTGCCGTCGCCCCCTACTGGCTTCAGAACTCCATCACTTCTTTGATCAGTTTATCTGACTGATCTTGAAGTGGACCAGGTCTGTAGTTGCCAAAACAAACACCTCCACTTTTGCTGCTTCAGCTCTTCCAAAGCTCAACCAGATCAAAGTCATCCGAGTTCCCCAACGTTTGATGAACTGGTTTATGTCGGAACCAAGGTTCCTTTAACTGGAGCTTCTGAGGCTTGACCAGTTCTACAGGTTCCACAAAGTCACTTCAAACCTTGACCAGTTTCTCAAACTGGTTCCAAATCTCTGCCAGTAACTCTGAGAAACTGCCTCTACCAACTGGTTTTCTGGACGATTATTTTATTCTGCAACTGGTTACCAAGCCCCAGTATGTAGACCCAGTCATAAAACCACAAGTCGGACTCTTCCTCAAAGACGTTCCTGTGTGTGAAGCTGCTGCTGCTGCAGCCTCATGAATAATGACCATGACCTCATCAATGCCATGGCCAATCACAGAGGAGAACACTGTGGTCTACGTCTGAGCCTGGACCAATCCCAGCAGCCCTCAGAGGCAACAGCGTCCCACGAGGACGAAGCAGTGGAAAGCTTTTTAATCTTTAAACGTCATTGCAGAGGAGTGATCATGTTTATGACTTTTATACTGAAAATGACGTCACAGTTTCTAACCAGATTAACAGCAGGTTTAAATAAACCAGATTAACAGCAGGATTAAATTAACCCAGATTTACATCAGGTTAAAGTTAAACCAGATTAACATCAGGTTTAAATTAAACCTGATTAACAGCAGGGTTTAATTTGAACCAGATTAACAGCAGGTTTATTCCACAGCAGATTGTCAGAGCATTAAACCTGGTTAAACCTGGTTAAACCTGGTTAAACCTGGTTAACAGGAGCAGCTGCAGTGCACACAGATTAATTAAAGAGACGTGAACCAGGAAACACTTTCTATTTCATTTGATTCTGTTTGATTCAATTTGGTTCCAGTTTATTCTCATCTGCTCCAGATCTTTCATTTGTCTTTGGTTCCAGTAGCAGAGCTATTTACACACACACACACACACACACTCTGTGGCTAAATGAAGATGAAAGCTGAGCCTCCTCCTCCACCAGATGTAGGACAACAGCGTATCACTCACACACACACACACACACACACACACACACACACACAGTACCAATAACATACTACTAACTGTACAGTGGATGTTATATAAATACATTCAGCTCCTTTTGTCAAGCTCCAGTCTTTAAACAAGGTCACACACACACACACACAATGTTCAGCTTCACATTTGAAATATTATCACATTTTCTCTAAAATAAAGCTCAGATTTAATCGTCTTATAGGAAGAGTCTTTATCTCACTGTTAGACTTTTCCAACAGGAAACTGAAGTTTGTAAATCACTCACTCTCCTGCTGGTGCAGGAGCTGCTGGTCTACTGCTGCCTCGTGTGGTGACTTTGTGTCACTGAAGTTAATCCAAATGCAGGTTTTCAACAGCCAAAGTGACAAAATAAGACATTAGAACTTAGTGATGGAGGCAGCAGTGGATCAACAGCTCCTGTGTGCTGTGATGTTAAAATCACTGGTTTCTCTATGGGCTTTGGTGTGGGAGACAAAAGTCCTCGCGTCTCTGCTGGGAGCCGTGTTTTCATCTTTTTACCCTTTTGTTTTTGGCATAAACATAAACACACAACTTTAGACTCAAGCGATGATGATGATGAGGATGATGACGGAGATGAAGATGATGACATCACAAACCAGGAAACCAAACAACCTGAAGCTGCAAAGTGGACCAGACAAAAACATCACTCCCGCGCTGCTCTCTCTCTCTCTCTGTCTGCCCTCCATTCTCCTCTGTGCTCACTCGCCCCCCCCCCCCCCCCACACACACACACACCATCAATGTTACATTCATGGAAATAAGACACACTCCTCTCTCTCTATGCTCTCACTTACTCTGAAGGTCTCTCGCCCTGAAGCTACCTGCAGCAAATCGACTGAATGAATCTATCAGAAGATCATTTTACACACACACACACACACACACACACACACACACAGCTGTCATTGATCATAAACCCCTCTCTCTCTCTCTCTCTCTCTCTCTGTCTCTCTCTCCAATGTCATCAGTGGACAGTGAATGTCGCTCGACCGCACAAACACATATGTTCCACATGCAAACATGCGTCGTCCTCCATCTCTCTCACACACACACACACATCCTGCCTCCCTCTCTCCCTCTCTCTCTCCCTCTCTCACACACACACAGTCATCGTCCATGTCTCTCTACCTTTGTTCACCCTGCGCAGGATCTGGCAGCGACATTTAAACGACACGGCGATCATGGTGGAGCCGAGCCGAGCGTCGCCTCACACACACATCCATGCAGACGCGGCCGCCGCCGCCGCTAACTCTGCACCTCTGCTCCTCCTCCTCCTCCTCCTCCTCCTCCTGTCCTTCCTCCTCCTCTGAGAGTGAGTGACCGTCGCACCGACGACCTCCTCAAACAGGAGCCGCCACCATCATCATCACCATCATCATCATCACCATGGAAGTGAGGGAGTGAGAGAGCGCTGCAGATGTGGAGCTCCTCCATAAAATGAGGCAGCGGCAGAGGAGGGGGAGGAGGGAGAGAGGAAGGAAGGAAGCGAGGGGGGAGGGGGGAGGCAGAGTCTGCGCAGATTAGAGGATGAAGAGGAAGAGGAGAGGGGGATGATGATGATGGAGAGGCAGAGGCAGGAAAGAGGCAGCTGTGTCTCCTGACTGATTTGTGATGATAGATTTTGAAAGTGTCCAGTTCGCCAGCACATTGATCAGCTTCTTTATTTTGAAGTGCCACCAGGGGGAGCGGCTTTTAAAATCAGGTGTTCACATTTACTTAAATTACACGAAGTGACCACACGAGGCAGCAGTAGACCAGCAGCTCCTGTGTCGCCCGTGAGCTAAAATCACTGATTTTCTCTATGGGCTTTGGTGTGGGAGAGTGAGTGGTTTACAAACGTCTGTGTCACAGTGAGATAAAGACGTGATAAAGATGTTCTTAAGACATCGTCGACTGAACCACACTAAAAAAAACACCCCTTTAACTAGTAGTAACACAGTAGTGTCAGTACAGGAAGATTAATGTCGTATTTACTAGCGCAGCAGCTCGGTCTGCTGTGACGTCATTGGCCGACACCAGTGACGTCACGCGGTGGTCATGTGAACATGTGGGTCAGTGTTTCAGCAGCAGATTACAGCAGATTAATGTCACGGCAGGGATTAACAGTGGAGTTACCATAACTGATCTGAAACTATGTGTGTGTGTGTGTGTGTGTGGTGAAGTGTTCTGATCTGTGCTGCCCCCTGCTGGAGGCAACAAGGCAGTGCACCACAGAGCATCTGTACCTGTATTACAACATCAGAGCAAAGTACTACGACAGTAAATCATCAGCAGCAGTAACACCAGTACTACGACCACTGCTGATACTACAACTAAATCAAAAAATACTACTATTTCACACAGTTACTACGCAACACAATCACTGAAAAGTACTGCTACACTCACAACATCCACTTCTACTACAAATACTGCACTACCACTAGTACTAGTACTACTAAAGAAAATAGTACTGCTTCAACACTTTAAATAATTGATAGCAGGAAAAATCTGTGGACAGTACTACTACTACAAAATCACTGAAAGGTACTATGAAAAACTTCAACAGCAGAATACTACTAATGCTAATACCAGTACTACTACAACAACTAAAACACAATACTCGTTCAAAACTTAGAAGAGAACTATGAATGCAAACACCAGTACTGCAATAAAATATACTACAACTAGCGGTGCTACTACAAAATCAACGTAAAATACTACTCACATTTAACAACAGCTACTTCTACTACAAACATTTGTGCTATTACTACAACAACAAATGTTAGTACAAAAACAACTGAAAAACCGAATCAACAAAAAACAATTAAAAAGTTGTAAAAACACAACCACTGATACAACAAGCAGTTGTACTACAAGTACTTTTACTAATACAACACTGAAATAAATCATACAACTAAAAATACTACTATTACTACTACTGCTGCTGCTGCTGATGGTGAGGGTAGTTGTACTACATAAACAAGAGAAACTACAAACATGACAGCAGCCACTACAAATACTACAAATACTACTTCTGCTGTAGTACAACAACAACAGCATGAGTAGCAACTACTACAAATAAAACATCATATACGATCATATCTGCTACTGATGCTTTTATATATTATATATTATATAAACATATATATGTATTAGTTTGAATACTTGTACTACAGCAGTACGACCCAAACTAAAAGCATCATAGGAACAAATGTACGTGTATTAAAAATAACAGATTAAACTTTGTAATCAGTTTCTCTGATTTTTCTTTCTTTCTCTTTTTTGTTTTACATAGAAATCCTTAAAACCGTGAATATTTTTCAACATTTTCTGGACCAAACCCCAATGAATCAATTACGGGGGAAATAATCCCCACAGCCTGAGTCTGGACCAGATTACGCGTCGTTCGCAGCCTCATGGGTCAGCGACTGAGAGGTGATAATGAGCTGATGAAGCCCCTCCCCCTCCTGTGAAGTCAACCCACCACCCCCCCAACCCAACCAACCCCGGTAACACACACACACACACACACACAGACAGTGAGAGAGAGAGGGAGACACACACACACACACACATGGCTGCAGCTGTTTCCATGGAAACAGGCTGATGAATAATTGAGGGGAGAGAGCAGCGTACAAAGAGTGATTCTGAGAGATGAAAGGAGTGTTTTCACACACTCACACACACACACACACACACACACACGGTCTGTGTTACACTTTGATTTTGAAGTCAGTCAGCGGTGATGATAACCTGTGTGTGTGTGTGTGTGTGTGTGTGTCAACACCCACAGCCCAAAGTGAACCACGTGGGTTTGAGTCACAGTGACATGTCCTTATGTAAGTACACACACACGCACGCACGCACACACACACACACACACACACACACACACACACACACACACACACACACACAGACTGTCAGAGTGATAATAACACTGTTCCAGAGTTGGACGGATGTGTAAACCTTTAATTAGCGATATCAGTCGCACTCAGACTGACACGTTTGTGTGTGTGCGTGCGTGTGTGTGCGTATGCGTGTGTGTGTGTGCGTGTGTGTGTGTGTGTGAGGAGCAGATGGGACAAACTGACAGAACTGTAATCAACAACAAAAACCCAAGAACATTTTTGAAAAATCCGCCGGCTTCCAGAGTCTCGCACTTTGACAAAAAAAAAAAAAAAACAGAACCTGCCTGAGAAAAGTCACATTTTTAAGTCTTTCATCAGCACCAGAGTAAATCAGTGAACGTTTCGGGTCCAAACACTCGTCCACAGACGAGAGGGAGCACTGACGGAAGATTCGGCTCACTTATTTTTGGCAACTTTTGAATTCATACAGGTTTAAAAAAGTGGTAAATCTTTGTAAGGCTGTGCCATTTAACAACAGACACTCGCTGGGTTATAAACACTGACATCAAATCTTGAATTTAACCTGATAGGCGTTTTTTTTCACTCTGACATCACAGATCACACCCAAGTTTGGAAAGAGAAGTTTGTAAATTCACTCACTCTCCCACACCAAAGCCCATAGAGAAAATCAGGGATTTTAGCTCACAGGGACACAGCAGCTGCTGGTCTACTGCTGCCTCGTGTGGTCACTTTGTGTCACTGAGTTAAACCAGTGTCAAGGATTTCAAATGTCAAATTAACAAAATAAGACATTTGAACTCAGTGATGGAGGCAGCAGTGGATCAACGACTCCTGTGTGATGTGATGTTAAAATCACTGGTTTTCTCTATGGGCTTTGGTGTGGGAGAGTGAGTGGTTTACAAACTTCACTTTCCTGTTGTAAAAGTCTGTCTCACAGTGAGATAAAGTGACAAAAGTTATTTTTAAGATTTCGTAGACTCGGGCTGATGTAGATCTTATTACGTAGGTCTTTGTTAAGTGGCTAACATTAGCAAAAAAAGTCCATAAACAGGAAAAGATTTTCTGATTTTGTAGGTTATTAATAGAAAAGAGTCATCGTATCATGAGATCAAAATGATCCTGAGTTCTGCATCAACACCTTTTATCTAAAAATACCTTCACACACGCCGAACGTCAGTTTCAGCTCGACGACGCTGAGCGTACCCTCCCTTCCCTCGTCTTTAATTAAAGAGGAATCGGACAAAGGAAAGAGGGGAAACAGTTGTTCTCTAAATGAACAAAAACCTAATTAAACATCGTTTTCTAAATAATGAGGGCGAAGCGTTCCAATCCCGAGAGTCAGACACTTTAATTAAAGTGAACATGAGCAGATCTCACTTCTCCTCCTCCTGTCTGTCTGACTGTCTGTCTGTCTGACTGTCTGTCTGTGGACGCTGAAGGAAAAATAGAAATATTTTTCTTCTTCTCTACATTTCGTCTTCCTCGTGTTGAACACAGGAGCAGTTATGCTAATGATGTCTTTATCTAAAGCATTAATTAGCACATTTATCTGTGTCAGCAACCCTCACACACACACACACACACACACACACACACACACGACTGTGTGGCCTCCCTGTAGGACTTACGGCAAAGTCCTCATGGACTTTTTAGACCGTCCGGACACGATCAACACGCGTACCAACTTTCATTTGTGTACGTGAATCAGATATGAAAACAATCGTTAGCTGCCGCCCTCTTTTAGCTAAATTTAGCAAAAACATAGCAACTTGTTTGGGCAAAAAGTCGTTTTCAGTAAACCACAAAAGCTCAACAACAACAACAACAACGTAAAAACACGTACAAACACAACGATCGTGTTCACTGCTTTAGCAAAGCTAACATTTCCACTGTTGCTGCTAACAAAACTACAGAGTCATGTGTGCTAACGCCGCTACGTTTACAGTGACGTAATCCGCTGACTCGGCTGTTAGCTTAGCCGCAGTGGCTCGCAGTCATGTTATACCACAGCGGTCAAGTCTCGCCTGACCTCGATAGTCTCGTGAGATTTGCTCGAGAGAACGCGGGAAACGACAAAAAAAAAGAGACAGATTAAACACGACAATCAGCCGTGAACGAAAAATAATGAAGTTTCCTACACAATCAAACTTAGACTCGCTCTCCTGAGCGAAACAATCGCGACACCGTCTCTCACTCTACGCCAAAAGACGACAGAGAGACGAACAAATCTGCGGACTCGGCTGTTAGCTTAGCTGTTAGCGCCACTGTCGGCGTGACCGTGATTTGTGCAGTGGATGACGGACCGGAGTTTGCTTCTTTGATGCGGATCAGAGTTGGGTTGTGTGTTCACACCTCCCCGAACGAACCGGACTTACCGAGCAAACGGACTAGAGTATCGGCTCAGCTCACCAGGTGCTGGAGCTGTAGCCACGCCCCTTTCAACAAACCCCCCTTAAGTTCCGTCTACATTTAAAAACACCTGGAGAAACAAAGACGGTCGACTGAACGGAGCGAAAACTTCTCTCTCTGACTCCTCCCACATTGTCCACATTCCTTCCCACAGTCCAAACCTCCTGCCCTGTTATTATTACCCACAAACCACCTGTCACCTGGATACCTGAGCGTGTGTGTAACAGAGAAGTGTTTCACTAACGACCTTCATGTATAATCAAACAGCTCACGCGCTCAGTCTCCTCTCGGTGTTAGTGTGTGGGACTCACTCACTCAGTAGGTGTGTGCTGTACTTGCTGGTGTAGTAGTAAACGTCCTCGTAGCCCTCCTGGTAGTCGTCGTCCGCCCGGTACCTCCTCCCTCTCCTCCTCCTGCTCAGCAGACGCAGCAGAGCCAGGAACCGCTCCATCGTCAACCGCAGACCGCTGAGCCGAGCGCACGGGACCAGGTCCCAGCCGAGGGAACCAGGGGCCGGGCCGAACCGAGCTAAGCTACGAGAGCTAACGGCGAGAGGCGAATAACGGCGAGAGCTGACGGAGAGAGAGCGTTATTCCACAGAGAGAGAGAGAGAGAGAGAGACAGAGAGAGACAGAGAGAGAGAGAGAGAGGGGGAGCTCAGGTTTCCTCCTCCTTGCTTTGCCTCTGCACACACACACACACACACACCTCTGGATATCACTCACACACACATTAGTGAGCATGTAACCACACACACACACACTCACATGCTCTTTGTACTCTCTCTCTCTCTCTCTCTCTCTCTCTGCATTCTCCTCCTCTTTTCTCGTTCACTTCTTTCAGCTGGTGCATCTTACCGACCTCAGCCAATCACAGAGCTCGCTCTTTCACACACACACACACACAGTGATGGAGCACTGTGTGTGTGTGTGTGTGTGTGTGTGTGTTAAAGAGTCAGCAGAGAGAAGGGAGCTTCTTTCCCTTCATTAGTTCCTTCCTTCCTTTGTTATCCTTTCCTTTCCTTCCTGCCTTCCTCCTTCATTCCATTCCAGTGTGTGTGTGTGGGGGGGGGGGGTTGTATGTATGTGTATGTATGTCTGGGTGGCATGAGAGGAGACAAGGAGACAAGGAGACGAAGGACGGGGGGGTTTATGAGGAGAGGTGATGAAAGGATGAGAAACTAGGAGCAGGGGGAGGGAAACGAGGGAAGGAAGTATGGAGAAGAGAGGAGGCTAATGTAGGAGAGGTGATCGGAAACTATACAGGGGGGCGGAGACAAGGAGAGGAGGCGAGAAAGGAAAGGAAACTAGATGGGAGTGTGGAGTATACACAGGAGGAGGGAAGGAAAAGGGGAAAGGAAAGAAAAAGGAAAGGAAGAAAAATTGGATGGAACTAGGAAGTATATGAAGGAGAGCGAGGAAGCAGGGGGTAAGGTGGGAAGGAGTGACTATTAAAGGGAAGGAAAAGAGGAGGCAAGGAGAAGAGGAAATCAAGAGACAGAGGCGATGAGAAAGGAAAGGTGGTAGGAACGAGGGAGTGAGAGGAAAGGAAACTAGGAAGCAGAGGAAAACCTGTTCAGTGTTTATACGTCTGTGTGTTTCACGAGTCCGAAAATTCCACAGAGAATGAAACGTACTCGGTTTGCACGGGACGACATTTCCTGTTTGTGACTTCCTGCACAAATATAACACACAATTATTCAGCTGCTCAAACACACACACGCACACACACACACACACACACGCACACAACCTGAATCTTTGTGATATCTGACCTCTGACCTCTGGTGTTGACGGTGGCTGACAGCGGCAGTGTGTACAGTAGTTTGTGTGTGTGTGTGTGTGTTGACCTCTGACCCCTACACGACTTGCCAACTTGTATATTCCAAACTGCCTCGAGGCGTGACAGACTTGTGTCTGTGTCTGTGACACCGCTCACTCTCCCACACCAAACCTCATAGAGAAGATCAGTGATTTTAGCTCACGGGAACCCAGGAGCTGCTGGTCCTCTGCTGCCTCGTGTGGTCACTTTGTGTTACTGAGGTAAATCTGAACCAAAGATTTAAAATGCCGAATTTGTAACATAACACACGGGAACTTAGTGATGGAGGCAGCAGTGGATCGACAGCTCCTGTGTGCTGGGACGTTAAAATGGCTGATTTTCTCTATGGGGTTTGGTCCACAGAGAATTCTGAGCCCTTTTGTTCAGAGGCTAAAATCAGGTTTTCCTTGTGTCAGCCACTGGCAGCCATTTTATTTATAAGTGAGCGCATGCCTCAATAATGAGTCAGCGCCCCCTGCTGAGGACTGCACACTCAGCTGTAACACAAGTGTCACTTAAATGTACACAAATACAACAACAGAGAGAGAGAGAGAGAGAGTGAGAGGACGAGACTCCGCCTCCCTCCCTCACCTGTCAGACTCTCCTGAGGGCGTCACAGCACCACGAGCTGCTTCACACTGACAGACAGATGGACGAGTCACATCCACTCATACAGGCTGAGAGGTAGAGGGAGAGAGAGAGAGAGAGAGAGGGAGGGAGGGAGAGAGGGAGAGAGAGAGAGAGAGAGAAAGAGAGAGGGAGAGAGAGAAGCTGCTAAAAACGCATACATTTCAGGTTAATTTGCATATCACTCTCATGCCTCTGCAGCTGTGTGTGTGTGTGTGTGTATAATCTGATTCTCCTCACCTCTCTACCAAACAGACACACACACACACACACATGCACGCCTCTCTCGCGCCACAGTTTATCCTATAGCTCCCCCTGCTGGTCGCTAACAGCAACCGCAGCCTCAGAACACATCAGCTGCGTTCACGACCCCGCAGAGAGTCCGAGTGCCGCTAAAAAATACCCATAATTCTCAGGGGCAGACAGACGCTGATTGATGAAGCCTGAGGGAAAGCGAGACAGACGGACAGAGAGAGAGAGAGAGAGAGCGAGAGGCGAGAGAATCCATGGTCTTAATGGACTCTGCTGAGTGACTGACCTTGATTCCTAATGGACACACACACACACACACACACACACACACACACTGAATTCCATTCATTCCCTCAAGGGTCAGTTCAACCTGAAACAGAGAGAACAGGACAAACAGCTGGAGACAGACTAAAGGACAGACCTGTCCAAACTGACCTGCATCATGTGTGTCTGTCTCACACACACACTCACAGTCTCAGTGAATCTCAGTGAGTCTCAGAGTCACAGTGAATCTCAGAGAGTCTCAGTGAGTCTAAGCAAGAGTCAGTGAGTCCCACTAATTGTGTAAATTCATGAGTGAGGGAGTGGAAAAAGAAGGTGGACCAATGTTTGTCCTTCACTCTGCACAGAAGAGAATTATGTTTCTAATACAAACCTCTGCTGCCTCATACAACACACACACACACACACACACACACAGGGTCAGTAATTGATAAAACAGATCAGTGGAAACACTCGTCTCTCTCTGCAGGTTTTAGTGTCAAACTGGACTGTTAGACACGGTGTGTGTGTGTGTTCATGCTGGGCTTATCCAAGTAGAAAATGAATGTGCATGTGTGATGCCAGCAGCTCCACTGTCCACCTGGACACTGCCCAGGGCTGTGTGTGTGTGTGTGTGTGTGAGTGTGTGTGTAAACTATATCACTGTATATGTTTTTGAATCTCTTGTGTTCTGGTCTGTTTGTCATCTTCAAACACAAGCAAACAGGTGGTTAATGACATAAATAATCCTACACACGACAAACATTCACATTAATGTCCAACAAATAAATCACTCAATCTGTGTGTCATGAGACGTGAGGTTAATAAACAAAAACAACAGTCTAACAACTCACAGTCTCAGAGAGTGAGTCACAGAGAGTCTCAGTGAGTCACAGCGAGTCTCAGTGAGTCACAGCGAGTCTCAGTGAGTCACAGTGAGTCTTAGTGAGTCACACCGAGTCTCAGTGAGTCTTAGTGAGTCACAGAGAGTCTCAGTGAGTCACAGCGAGTCTTAGTGAGTCACAGAGAGTCTTAGTGAGTCACAGAGAGTCTTAGTGAGTCACAGAGAGTCTCAGTGAGTCACAGCGAGTCTTAGTGAGTCACAGAGAGTCTTAGTTAGTCACAGCGAGTCTCAGTGAGTCTTAGTGAGTCACACCGAGTCTCAGTGAGTCTTAGTGAGTCACAGAGAGTCTCAGTGAGTCACAGCGAGTCTTAGTGAGTCACAGAGAGTCTCAGTGAGTCACAGAGAGTCTTAGTGAGTCACAGAGAGTCTCAGTGAGTCACAGCGAGTCTTAGTGAGTCACAGAGAGTCTTAGTGAGTCTCAGTGAGTCACAGCGAGTCTTAGTGAGTCACAGAGAGTCTTAGTGAGTCACAGAGTGAGTCACAGAGAGTCTTAGTGAGTCACAGAGAGTCTTAGTGAGTCACAGCGAGTCTCAGTGAGTCACAGAGAGTCTTAGTGAGTCACAGAGTGAGTCACAGTGAGTCTCAGTGAGTCACAGCGAGTCTTAGTGAGTCACAGCGAGTCTTAGTGAGTCACAGTGTGTCTTAGTGAGTAACCACACATTTAGAATAGAATGTTTTTCTTCATTCACGATTATCGCAATCACAGAAATTCACAAGTTGTTACGCAGACTTGCAAAAATGCAGCTACTTCCTGTCCAAACAGGCCACTTCCTGTCATGAATCTTACAGAATAAAACTATATGGTTTGGAGAGTGACATCAAATAACTGTCGGACGTAGCCACACTTTTGCGCATTTGTGTTTTCGATGGCAAACATGGGCGGGGCTACATCGACCATATCATGACCGTAACTCCGCCCTCCTCCGTACAGTGGAGATGAAGTCACACTGCGCTGCCGTGTGACACACACAGTGACACACACGCTGACACACGGTGCCACACACACAATCAGCAGTTTACTCCGCAGAGACGTGACGAGAGAGAGACATTGAGTCACTATGAGAGAGAGAGAGAGAGAGAGAGAGAGAGAGACTTGGTAAAATGTCGGGATAATGCACTAAGCTGAGGAAACACACACACACACACACACACACACACACACACACACACACACTCTCACACTCCCACACACACACACACACACACACAGGTTTTCTTCAATAATCCTGAGGACAAAAAGATGAGCAGAGTTGTGACATCAGCAGTTCTTAAAGGACCGTGTGTGTGTGTGTGTGTGTGTGTGTGTGTGTGTGTTTAAGCCATTTTCTCTGCTTCTTAGTCAAAAAGCTTCAAACCGTGGGATGATGTCACGCTGCCTCTCTCTCACACACACACACACACACACACACACACACACACACACACACACAGTGGAGTAAATGAGCTGCTGAGGATAAAAGACTTTTATTCCAGAAATAGATTCAGGAAATGAAAATGTTTCATGTTTCAACGGCAAAAATCTAAACGGGGGGAAAATGAATCGTGAACGGAGGAAAACAAATTATATTTTAATGACATTTTTATCGTGTTTGAAAAATTTTATGTCTTAATTTTTGTGTAAATTACACATTTTTACGTCCCCTTTTTATTGAACATTTCCTTGAAGCCAGACCATTGTGGCTGTAGTTGCGATTTTTCGGAGAGACACTGCGATACGATTTGATCTGCTCTTATTTTTCAAGGTCACGCTTCATTTGAAAATTCACTCTTTCAGTTTTAAAAACATCTAAATATCAAATACATCTATATTCTAACGCAACGATGAGTAAAGATATGAATGACGATTTGAGAACGTACTCATTAACCTTTCATTTACTTTTTCCCCCTTTATTTCCTCTTCGTGTTGAAAACCGCTGCCGAACACCAGGGGGCGACGCTTGTCTTTGAGTTTTATCTGCGTTAAATTTCCTTCTTATTCACGTTTAATTTCTTCCTCCTGTCGAGTTGAAACTGTGTGAAATCAAACCATAAAAATAAACTCTGACTCTGTCCATCTATTATTCACCTCTTAGTCTATTTATACTCTTCTTCTTCTTCTTCTTCTTCTTCTTCTCTCACTGTTTTAACTTTCGTTTTTTTCCCATCATGCCTCGGTGCAGGTTTACCTTGAGACAGATTACATAATTATTATGTGTCCGTGAGCTTCGCTGACAGATTCACGATGCGACACTAAATCAACACTGATGTGTTTTTTACAGCCAGAGTCGCTGAAGCTAATCTGATTAAAACACAGACTACAGTCTGTCCTCGTCCTCGTCCTGGACCGGAGACACAGGGAGTCTCTGTGTCCCCATTGTAGTCGGACTAAGACAATAATTTGGTTTTCTTAATGTCATGTTAACACGTTAGTTTGACTAAAATCGGGCTAGTCTTAGTCGGACTTACGTACCTGATTATAATTATGAGTCGGACACCAAAATGTCCTCCCCGGTCTTCGACCCGGAAGTAGAAGGAGACGACGTATAAACTGCAGTACTGTTGGTGAACATCATACAACGGCCGCGTCTTTCCTGGAATAAGTCTCAGGGAGTCTCAGGGAGTCTCAGTGAGTCTCAGCGAGTCTCAGCGAGTTTCTGCGAATCTCTGCGAGTCTTTGCAAGTCTCAGTGAGTCTCAGCGAGTCTCAGTGAGTCTCTGCGAGTCTCAGCGAGTCTCAGTGAGTCTTAACGAGTCTCAGTGAGTCTCAGCGAGTCTTTGCGAGTCTCAGTGAGTCACAGCGAGTCTCAGTGAGTCACAGCGAGTCTCAGTGAGTCTCTGCGAGTCTCAGCGAGTCTTTGCGAGTCTTTGCGAGTCTCAGTGAGTCTTAACGAGTCTCAGTGAGTCTCAGCGAGTCTTTGCAAGTCTCAGTGAGTCTTTGCGAGTCTCAGCGAGTCTCAGCGAGTCTTTGCGAGTCTCAGTGAGTTTCTGCAAATCTCTGCGAGTCTTTGCGAGTCTCAGCGAGTCTCAGTGAGTCTCTGCGAGTCTCAGCGAGTCTTTGCGAGTCTCAGTGAGTCTTAACGAGTCTCAGTGAGTCTCAGCGAGTCTTTGCAAGTCTCAGTGAGTCTTTGCGAGTCTTTGCGAGTCTCAGCGAGTCTCAGCGAGTCTCAGTGAGTCTCAGCGAGTTTCTGCAAATCTCTGCGAGTCTTTGCGAGTCTCAGTGAGTCTCAGCGAGTCTCAGTGAGTCTCTCAAAGTCTCAATATGTCTCCGTGAAAAACAGGTCTGAACATCTGAAACAATTAGTCCGTCAACTTTGTATAATAATCTACGAACTAATTTACTATCATAATCTACAGTAGATTACAATAGTTCAAATGTGAGCTGAGAGGTTTGTTTGTTTGTTTCTCTTCTTTTCCTTCACCTGTCAGTCAGATCATGTGAGAAGAGAACGATGATAATCATCTGTAAAACCACAGTGAGAGAGTCAGAGATGATACAGCGCTGACGCACCAGGAACCAAACAACACAACATTTATACTTTAACCACCGAGAGTCAGAGATCAGCTCTGTGCGCTTTAGCATTGTTGTTGTTTAATGAGGTTTGTTTATACTGCAGTCTTGTTCTCACCGTTTTTTATTTTCCTTTTAATCCCAAGAGGCTCAATTAATCCTGTAACACCAAGCTTTGTTCTGGAAAATTAAAACAAGCTTGTGCTTTTTGATCTGTGCTCCTTCGTCGTGCCTCCACACACTCAGTGATATTATTGTCTGTGTGTCTTTCACGCTGCTGTGAGTAAGTGGACAAACACATCGCACTTTGCAGGCTTTAAATTACAGCTTTTCACGCTCGTCCTCTGCTACGCGTGCCCATGTGTGTGTGTGTGTGTGTGTGTGTGTGTGTTCACAGTCAAAGAGAACCAGAACAAAACAAGAATCTGTGTTAACGGGGTTAAAAGTGTTGGCAACAGCTGCTGCTGCTGCTGCTGCTGCATCTTTGATTTGTGTGTAAAGCGAGGAACGCGGTGGCGGCGGCGGCGGCGTCTTTCTGTCCGTGTGAGTGCCACAGTCGTCCACTTCAAACCTTTTTTAAACGGCAGCTAAAAACGGTCGGTATAAATCCGACACCGCGTGTAAAAGGAGAATTACTAACTACCCGCTGGTGATGACATGTCTTTTTTTAAATGCTCAAATTATTTACGCACGGACTAAACATGTTTACAAAAAGCAACGACACAGAGGAGACAAACAAAGACTGATTTTAGCCACGAGACAAAACACTCATTTTTCAGTTTACGACGTCTTAAGAACAAGACTTTTCCAACAGGAAACTGAAGTTTGGAAACCACTCACTCTCCCACACCAAACCCCATACAGAAAATGTGTGATTTTAGTGATTTTAACATAACGGCACCTCAGTGACACAAAGTGACCACACGAGGCAGCAGTAGACCAGCAGCTCCTGTGTCCCTGTGAGCTAAAATCACTGATTTTTTCAATGGACTTTGGTGTGGGAGAGTGAGTGGGTTACAAACTCCAGTTTCCTGTTGGAAAAGTCAGTGTAACACTGAGATAAAGACACAACCGTGTTCTTAAGATATCGTAGACATTAGCTGACGCAGATTTTCATCAGCCGAGTCTTTTATTAAGTGGCTATAATAACATGTTGGCAGTGTTTCAGGAAAGGTTCTCGGCTCACGGTCAACACCATATTTCAAAAGAAAAATGAACTAAAATTGAACTATCCCTTTAAAGGTGAACATGGTAAACCATTGTTTTTAAAGAGCAGTTGTGATTGTCATCAGAGAGAGTGTAAGTTGTATTGTTTTACTGTTATTTTTTTGTCATAATTTGAACTCCTCTCCTCTGTATTTATGGTTCTACATTCACACGCATCGACCGCCGTCTTGTTTCTGTGTTTAAGCTTTCAATAACGGTATCAATCAGCGTATAAATTGATTCTGGTCTTGCGGCTGCTCTCCAGAAGATAAGTGGTTAGATGCTGAGGAGCAAAAAAAGGCTGTGTTAAAGCTGGAGGAGGATGGAGGCGGGGTTTTCTTAAAAAAAAAAACAAACAGCCCGTCAACGCCGCGGCTGGTTTTATAAACGCGTCACCAGGATTTACGATCAATTATAGCTCTGTGATTGATTAGAGCCTGAACACTCGTCTTGCCTGATCAGCAGCAGAATAACAGCTCTGAATATTCACACGACATGCAGGATCACGGAGGTTCTCAAAGACTGGGTCGGGACCCACAGATGGGTCGCGGGGGATATTTTTTGGGTCCCTCAAAACAATTTCTCTATAAGTAGGAAAAAAAATGTGTATGAAGTTGTAATTAATTTTCCCACTAAAATAATGACAGTAGTATTATTATGTGTTATAGATGTAGCTATAAATTAGCCATTTAAATAAAACAAAAACCTGGATACCCATTTAGAACGTTCAGGAATCACAGAACTAAAACTTTATATAAAATAGGCCCTATAGCGCAAAAAATTTTACTGTTTTACAGCCATAAACGTGGTCCTGCCTGTTGCGTAAAGCTAGCTAACTACTACTACATTTGCATCCAAGTCCCCCCCTGACATCGAAACTAGAGCGCTGTCAACTCGTAAGTGACGTCAGTTCGGTTAATTATGTTTCGATCGTCATAAGTCGTGACATAATTGATCGTTCACCGTCCATGTGCACCCAACGCACTCTTGGCGTGCGGTTCCAAAATCGGGTTTAGCGTATACCAGGCTCCTTAACATTTACTTTTCATTGAATTTATCGTCAGGCGGCGCTTTTGTTATTACAATGTCACGCTATTCACACACTGCTAATGACTGGTAGCTTACGGTGGCGTAAACGCAAGCTAGGTAAGGCGTAATACCATATCAATAAACTTTGAGTTGTTTGGGCATTACATTCATTCATGGGACCCAAATTTTCCAGCAGCAGCCCTGTCAGTGATTGATTAGAGGCTGAATAAATCATGTCCTGATCAGCAGCGGCGTAATTAACAGAGAAGAGGCTCAGCTCTGAGCACGCACGCACGCGAGCAAGCGCACACACACACACACACACACAAGAGACAGACCCTCGGTTGACCAGCTCTAACCGTTTCTGCTCCTCGCTCGGTTTAACGGCTGGTTAGCTCGTTAGCAGCCCGGCTAACTGCGCTCCGCTGCTCGGTGACTAGTCACCGGTGACCGCGCGACACCATTAACACACACACACACATACATGCACACACACGCACACACCGTAGAAAAATAAATAAATCACCGTAACGTCACTGTAACCTCACCCGTTGCGTCAGATTAAAACACACACACACACACACACACACACACATATTCACGCGCGCGCGCGCGTTCACACGGTATCACTTACCAACTTTCACTCGTTAAAACACAGTCACCGTGCGCGCGAGCTCGACCGGCGGCGCCAAACCGGGCACGCTGCACGAGACACACAAACACACACACACATATGTATATGCACACACACACACACATACACACATACAGGTATGTAGTGACACATCCACGCGCACTCTGACCGGTCGCGGTATCAGCCGGAACGGATTCGGTTCGCTTCGGTCCTCTTACCTCCCTCCTCGTCCGGTTGGAGACAGGCCGGGATGTTTTTCTTCCAGCCGGGCATGATGCACCTCAGGGCGGATAGAGAGTCCAGGGTGGCCCGCTAACAGACGCACACCAGCGGGGGCAACATGGCTAGTTAGCTTTAGCTTTCAGCTGCTCCACTACACTGAGACCAAACCTCCACTGCAATCTGAGTCTACCTCACTCTACCACTCTCTCTCTTTTCAACCTCAACGGGCCCGCGAGGCTCTCTCTCTCTCTCTCTCTCTCTCTCTCTCTCTCTTCTCTCTCTCTTTTGTGTATGTCTCTCTACCCCCTCCCTCTGTAACTCTACCCATCGAGCCTCGCTGTGGTCTCGAGAGGAGAGAGAGAGCAGAAATCGTGATTAAATTTAAATGTTTCGCACATTTTAAGCGAATTTTCTGGGGGAAACAATCGTGAAAAATGAAATGGACTATTGTTAAAGCTACAGTGTGTCACATTTAGGAAGGTTTATTGGCAGAAACTGTCCAGACTAGCTAGGTTTCTATTCCAGTTTATCGCAAATCTTACACTTAATTATAAAAAACGTGTTTCCAATTCGGAGAGTTGCAGCAACCTCATTACTCCCGACATATGTCGCATTCCAGTTGAGAAGTCGTGGGGAAATAAAGGATAACACGGACCAAATGTTTCTCAGGGGTTAGTTAGTTAGCCATTATTAGCAATGCCACACAAACACAAACAGTTACGATAAATAATTAAACAGTACTTTGTTTACGACTGATTTACTAACAGGAAACTAGCGTTAAAATCACTAGTTTTCTCTATGGGCTTTGGTGTGGGAGAGTGAGCGGTTTACAAGCTTCAGTTTCCTGTTGGAAAAGTCTGTCTCACAGTGAGATAAAGACGTGAACGTGTTCTTAAGACTTTTGTAAAGTTGCTACATTACACCACAATAACAACCTGGTCAAAATCTTTACGTATAATAACGCATATGTGTTGTTTAAAGCACTTTAAATTCTACACATAAGATATAATATCATTTGTTGTTTGGGGATGATATACTGTGTAAGAGCACAGCACAAGAGGCTAAATAAGTCATTTGCACCACATATGTAGAAGTAATTAGACGGAGCACAGACTAAGTAATTCATGAGCGCAGAGACGTCGTTTGTGTTCACTAATTAGCCTCTAAATGAGTTTGTTTTTGTGTCACGGACACCTGTGTGCAAACCTACGGCTCTACAACAGGTGAATGGTGTGAGTGACACACGAGAGAACAAAGTGTTTGCGTTAAACTGGGGAATTATCATCCGAAAACAGGAAAAACACCAATAAAATGAAAAGAAATTCCAGAAATGTAGTCAGTTTACAGTATTTCTATACCGTGAGCTGTCACGTGAGCGTGAGCGCCCCCTGTGCCAAGAACCCCCACAAAGACATTCACTGATATTAACACAGTTGCTCATCCAGACACATTAACCTGGAAACCACACACAGACAAAGGTAAATTATCTGATGGGAGGCTCCTGTCCTGACTCGCCTCTGTGGAATTCAAACCACCCCCCCCCACCCACCCCAACCCCACCCAGCTGTGTAATAAAGGGGGAATTCAGCCAAATTTCACCCTTTAATCTTTTCTCTTTTTTCTATACGTTAAAGTAGAGGACAAACGAGGTGACGCAAACGTGCGTTTCACACAGTAAACAAACGCTGTGTGAGGCTGCCGTGACCTCTGACCTTCCAATTTCAATAGACACTTGGATCAAGCTAAATATGTAACAATAATAATAATCATTCAAAAAATATTTGCTTGTTTATTGATGTTTAAAAACATTTCTGTTATGCACTGGTTTAACATTGTCTTTTGTGCCTTCTAGCTAATGTTAGCACGTCTGGCGAACTTGTTTTTACCATGCTAAAGAAGCTAAACATGATGCTAGTTTGATGGATTAAATCCATCCACGGTGTAAAACATGGGTGCTGATAGAGTTACGGCTAATGTTAGCATGTCCTGCTGTGCCAACGTTAGTTGAGATTAAATCTCTTCTCAGGGCTAGCCACTGTTGTTAGCATAATGAATCGATAACAACGCTAGCTGTGGTATTTTGCGACATGTCTACAGTTACAAATGAAACGGTGCTATGTTTTAAAACAAACAAAACAGAAGAGCTGTAACGGTTCTGACAACAATAACATTAGCCGTAGTGTTGCTGGTCTCGATGACACGCACAGCTCTCCGACTAGCTACCTCTGCTAGCTTCTTCACGAATCACCAACTTTTGAAGAAAATGATTCTTTACCTCAGATTTTAGCTTTAGCTTCAGTTTTGTTTTGTTTTTATTTGCTCATCTAGAATAGATCAGATCATCTAAAATAGCAACTTGTAAGCTAGTTAGCTACCGTAAAAATTGGCTTATAGCAATCCTATTATGACAATAAACAAGAATCTTATTATTATAATACTAATTCTGAATCAAAATGGAGGACATTTTTATAACCAAATATGTACAATCTAGAGTTTTATAGAGCTATTTCAATTAGCACTCACATTTCTGTTTATTTCCATTATTCTTTTACAGAAACAAGCATTAATTCACATTTTCTGCTCTTTTTTTAGTATGAAAAGGTCACAATCTGATAAAAAAAAGAGACATTTTATTAAAAAGAATAAATGTTAAGTGCTTGTTACAGAGCGGTTTGCTTCAGCTCAGTTCCACCGTCTGTTTTCTGTCTACAGTTTCACACCAATGGTCCGACGGAAACAAGAGAAACCTCTGGGTCTGAAACACCAGACAACAACGATAACAACAACAGCAGCAGCAACGACGGTGATGAAGTGACAGCCGTCAACAGGGCCGGCAACTGTCTCTCATCCCCGGCGGAGACGTCGCAGAGAGACGAGCGGAGGAGGACGACGAGGAAAAGACTCAGTGAAGCGGAAGAATGAGTTTCTGCAGGCTGCGAGACAAAAAGCAGAGTGACCTCAATAAAGACGGAGAGACCAACGCCTGCAGCTCCATCGCAATTTACCCGTCTTATTTACCGTGATATTGTCATTTCATCATCGTTAAACGTTGATATTTTGTGTTGGTGAGCGATGAAATGCAGCTAATTTCACTGTTTGTTTAAATGTCTTCATCACTCACAGAGGTGAAAGGTCAGAAGATCGCCACAGGTTCATCCTCAGAGGATCGCGAACACGTTCATGCGCTCGCTGTCGAGATAATTCACTCGGCTTCAAAGCGATTTCGACCGAACCGAGCGTGAAAGTTATGGTAATGTATGTTAATTTTTTTGTCTCATAACTCGAGCACGGGAGAGACTTTGGAACGCCGGACGGGTCAGGGAATACGTGTGGTCACTGTCCGTCAGGATGTCAGGAGTTTCAAACGGCTGACATCATCCTGCAGAGGAGAAGGGGGGGGAGGGGAGGGGAGGGGTCAGAACTTCAAATGAAAGGTCACCACTGGAAATGGACACATGTTAGGACACGAGTCTGACGCATGTTTTCTGTTTCACTCGTGAGCTGTTTATTTAAACCATCAGATTACATGTTATATACTTTATACATGTATACATGTATACAACATAAACAATACATGTACACAAACAATACATGTACATATACATATACATGTACACAAACAATACATGTACACAAACAATGCATATACATATACATGTACACAAACAATGCATGTACATATACATGCTGCAGTGTAATATACTATTATCTTGAGCTCTATAATGGCACCTTATACCAGAGGTCTCAAACTCATGGCCTGTGGACCACATGGGGTCCTCCAGTCAATTTCATGTGGCACGTCACTTAATATCAAGAATCATGTTTATTCATACATGAATTTTGCATCATAAACACATTTTATTGTGGAATATATATATGTGTGTGTATATATGTGTATATATGTACATATACATATGTGTGTATGTACACATATATACATATATATGCATATATGTGTATATATACATATATACACATATATGCATATTGTATATACAGTATGTATATATATATACATATATGTGTATATACAGTATATATATATATACATATATGTATATATATATATTTTGTTCCCTATCAAAACAAAACACTTTTATTTTGAAATTTTGTGGGGAAAAAGTGAAATATTTTTAGCGATGTCAAAATGGTGATAAAGTGTTTTAAGCGTGTACCGAACAAAGAGTCACAAAGAGACGAGACACTCAGATACTGGTTCCCAAACACTGGGTCATGGACCCACTGATGCTTCACAGGAAAAGATTTTGGGGTCACAAATGTGCAGAGATTTGAAATAATGTGCACAAATGAATATGTAATTAATTTACCAATTAAAACAACATTAGTTTGATGAGCTATGGCTGTAAAATAGTTGCTATTTTATTCACAAATTTTCTCTCGTATGTAAATAATGCTCACTGATGAGATGTGACGTGAATGAGTGAATGCATGCATGCAAAAAAAGGGAATAAAAATGAAAAGGATACTCTGTCCCAATCATGCGACGCAAACAAAACCTCGTTAAGTCAATTTAATGTTTTTATTTAGCGTCTATTCAGTCCAAAAAAAAATCAATGATCATCTACAATCTCAGACGTTCCACACGTCAGGCTGTAATTACACCCTCTTCATCCTCGTCCTCGTCATCCTCATCCCAATCATTTCCTGAGACGACGACGACGATGTCGCGTGTGTTTGTGATGCAGCTGCAGCCTCGTTTCATAGATTACTGTCAAACACTGTCACACGCGCACGCACACACACACACACGTGCACACGCACACACACACACACACACACACGCACACAGCATGCATATGTCAGTGAGAGAGAGAGAGAGCCGAGCAGAGCCTGGGGGTTTGAAAACATCCCACTCAACTTATCTGTGACTCAGTGTGTGTGTGTGTGTGTGTGTGTGTGTGTGTGTGTGTGTTCTTACCTTTGTGAGGACAAAAAAAAACATAGGGGGTGAGGACATTTTTGGGGAAAAGTGAGGCCATTTTATCCAGTTGTCCTAACTTTTAAGGGCTTTTCAGGGTGTTAAGACCTGGTTTAAGGGTTAGAATTAGGTTAAGGGTTAGGCAGGTGTGTGTGTGTTCTTGTATTTGTAACCTCTTCAGGACCTTAATAAACATTGACCTTGTAAGGACCAGTTAAGTCCTCATGGAGACCAAAAACCTGGTCCTCTTGAGGCAAACCTTATGTCTGAGGAGCCGGTTAAAGTTTAAGACTTAGATTTGAGATTAGAATACTGGTTAAGGTTAAGTTAAGGCAAGGTTAGTGAATAACTGGTGATGGTTAGTGATGAGGCTTTTAGAAGTCAGTGCAGAGTCCTCAGAAGAATAGCTGTGTGTGTGTGTGTGTGTGTGTGTGACATTCAAATGTTCAAACGCTCAGTAAACAGGAAGTGTGTCTCTGAGGGTTTTGAATGAAAACACCTGCTGCAGGTGAGGGAGACAATGATCGCGTCCACCGTCGTCACTGATGTTGATTCACAACCCTTTAGAAAACAAACCCTGTATGTACTCTATATACTCCCCTATGTGTATATACTGTATATATATATATATAAATATATATATACAGTATATGCATATATGGTGTGGAAGTAATGACATATTTAAATATAAACAAATGTCGTTTCACCACACGTGTGGCGACGCCCGAGTAAACGTGTAAGCGTCGGAATAAACTCACAGCGTGGAGAGAAGCACGCTAAGTATTGACCTGACCAAAATAGCATGCTGGGCGCCATTTTGTGTCTTTGTGCCGTCCGGTAACTTCATCACATTTGTGACAACATTTGTGTCAATGTTTGACATCATTTCAAAATAAAGGCGATTGTTTTGATACATAACGATATATTATTCACAATAAAAAAAAAAAAACAACACGTATTTATTCACACAAAATCCCGCATGAAATCGTATGAAGGGCCACATTTGGCCGGCGAGCCGCGTGTTTGAGACCTAACCGAGGTTTTATATATATATATATAAATTCAGTCTCAAATTCAGTGAATTAACGAAGTATCTCCTCCGTCGTCGCGATCGGTTTGTGTGAAACTTTCCAACTTGTATCGTAGTCGGAAGTCCGAATTCTCGCGGTGGAACGTTCGTACTTCTCGGAAAGTCGGAGCGACCTCACGTAGGATTGATTCCATGATGGCTGCCCCTCATGCTAACACTGATGTTATGATACGACAAAAGAAAACCCCAGACATTGTGACGGATCAGAACCATTCAATTCAACAGAATCTTTTTTTTTTATTGATCTACGACATGAACGCTTTGAGTTCAGTGGAAAAAGTTATTTGACCGCGCAGTGGCTCAGGGTCTGCGCTCGGCACACTCCCTTCCCCGCGACGATGAACGCCGCTCCCCTGTAAGTGGCGACGCAGTGGCCGTCCGTGCACAGATCGCACAGAACCTGCTCTTTCTTTTTGTCAAAGAGCTCCTTCTCCGGCTCGGCGAGGAAGCCCAGGAAAGTCACTCTGTCCCCGGGTTCCGCACCACCCGGAGGATCCAGGATCTCCACCTTCTCTGGGGAGGTGGCGCACATGACCATGGCCTGGGACAGGACTCCCCGCACCTTGGCCGGCCTCAGGTTGCAGAGCAGGATGACCATGCGGTTCAGCACCTGGTCCAGAGGGAAAAGCTTGAGCAGCCCGCTGACCACGGTTGTGGGTGAAGCTTCTCCGACGTCCACCTGCACCACGACCAGACTGCGGGCGTCTGGATGCTTCTCTGCTGAGATGATGCGACCGACGCGCAGCGACAGATGCTTCCCGTCCATCTCGACATCCTCCTGATCAGGAGCTTCCACCGTTTTCTCCACTTTCATTCCTTGTTGTTTTTTTCCTCCGACTGCTACTTTCGCCACTCGCCTTTGGGATGGAGGTTCTGAGAAAAGAGGCAGAAGACGGAGAAGGTTTTGGAGGCTCGAGCTCAGCTGATGGCACTTCCCATCAGCTTTGTCCTGCTTGGTGAGGATGGTGTCCTCCTTCAACTTCCTGCTCCTGCTTCACCTGGTCCACCTCAGTGTCCTGGCTTCAACCCACATGGACTAGGAGTTTGTTGATGGTCTCTTCCAGGCGCAGTCAACCCAACAAAGATTATTAAGTGTAAATGATGGTGCTGGAGATCACAGATCAAAGCAGCCATGAGACACAAGTGGTCGAGAACTAAATCTCAAAATTTTATTTGGTACAATAAGAGATTCCTTTGATCTTTGCTCTCCTTTCATTTGCTTTCCGCAAGTTCCTTCACCATGGTTACTAAAACATCTGAAAAGATCAAGTTTCACAGCACAGTTCTGTCAGAAGATGAACAATAAGAAGGAACCCGGAGATTAAAATAAAGAGCCTAATAAAACAATAATAAAACAAACGGCACAAAAAATACAAAAAAATCTGTGACCCCTGACCCCTCAGCGTCCACTCCTGCTAACCCCGCCCCTCTGCAGAGAGAACGGGAGGTCCATTCAAACACACCGAAACTCCGCGAACCCCGGGATGCGACAGTCGCTGTAACAGCAGAGAAGGCGGCAGCTGCACCAGAACCAGGACCAGAACCGGACCCGGAACCAGGAGCAGGAGCGGACACTTCAGCTCAGACGCGCCGAACAGCAGGAGGGCTGAAGCGGCCGCACACACGCGCAACACCCCGCAGCCGGAACACAACTCACCGAGCGCACTCTGCTAGCGGGAGGCTAACGGCTGACACCGACATGGCGACCGGCTCGTACCACATCTCCAACCTGCTGGAGAAAATGACCTCCAGCGACAAGGACTTCAGGTAAGATTTAAAATGAAAATAGCAAACCTTGAACCGACCTCACGCGAGCGGAGCCCCGGCTCTTCTAACGCCGTTTTAGCAACAGAGAGACAGAGAGCGAGAGCGAGGCCTCATGCTAACAGCTAGCCTGCCACCTGTCTGATCATCGTCACACCGCTAACCAGCTAGTTAGTGCTCAGCGCGCTGGTTAGTTTGGTCCAGGGTGTTAACTACCAGCTGCTAGTGATGTTAAACCCGCAGGTCAGCCGCGGGTTAACGCCGCCGGTTTTCCGTTAGCTCGCCGCGTTAGCCGGGTTAGCTGCAACTTCTGTCATGCCGCAAGCTAGCATGATGTCAGCTAACGCTCGATTGACCGCCGGCTATAGTCGTTTACGTGGGAAGTTAGCATGACAGCTAGCTGCAATAATGATAGAGTTGTTTCTGTTGTGTTTCTGCTCGTTGGCGTGTGTTTTTATGAGTGTATGAACACATTAAAACTGTATTCACGTTAAAACTCGACTGTAAACAAACTAAACTGAGATTAAGCCTGGAAAAATAAGACTGACAAGTTAATAAACACATTTAAAATATAGAACTTAAAACTTATTGTTTTAACTCCATTGCAATGTTTATTAAAAAAAAAAAAATAATAATGGCCTAATTATTCGACTAACCAGTTAATCAGTCTACCCTCAATTAATCTGCAGAAAAGTTATTGATTAAGAGAAAAGTGAAGAAGAGTTAATTGTTACTTATACCCGTGGCTATGGTACGTGAGCTTCCTCTTGTAGTACTTGGAAATCAGAAAAAGTGTTCTTCATAAAAAAGTAAATAATAATAATAAATAATTTCTGTCCCCCATTTTTCCTTTCATCCCTACCTGTCGAGGCAGAGGCTGCACATGTCTGAGTCTGGTTCTGTCATGTTGTCCATGCACAGAGCCTTGAGATAATGTAATGTTGTGACTTGGCGCTATATACAAATGAAACTGAATTTAATTGAATTAAAAAGTCACCTTATCTCTCACTCCATCTTAATCTAATTTCTTAATCTTTTTTTACACCTCTGCATTTTAACGTTAATAATGATAATGTTACTTCAAGAGCTCAATATTTTCTCAGGTGGTATAAAAAGTTTTCTAAGTTTTGTAATGTCGCTTAAACCAAATTGCTTGTGAACGTTTTAAAGTGACAAACAAGAATTATAAATATGATCGTTATAAATTGCCAGCTCCTCGATGCAGCCTTCCGCTTGTGGGGCATTTCAAAATAAATCACCAGGATTGTGTGTTGTATGTGTGTCATATATACCGCACAATTTATTGTAATATAATCTAAATTCCTGTACGACCAAGTGCAGTATCTGAGTCAAAAGGTGATGCAATTATTTGGTGGCGACAAAACAAAGTTATGGTAGAATTGTGTCTTCAACGGGTCAAATGTTTGTTTTGTTTTCCTGAAAATGACACTTCAGGTGTCAAGAATGTTAGTTGTACCATCATGAGGTCTATGTGTAGGTCAAGTATCAACCTGGTTGGGAAACAGCTTTTTAATCCCCTTAAAAAGTAAGTAAGTGAAACTGCCGACTCATGCCTAACAGTGGCAGTGATATTGTGATGTATTGTCACAAATCACGAGTCGTGTGTTTGGAACTAGACAGCGCATCAACCTTTCCAATTATAACCACTGTTTACATGGGAGAATGTACCAATAGCCACTTTATTAGGTACGCCTGTTCATCTGCTCGTCAGTGCAAATATCCAATCAGCCAATCACATTTCAGCGAGTTAATGCATTTTAGGGGCGGTCACTTTTCCCCAAAAGTCAAGTTTGAACTGATATTACGAAACTACTTTTAGTTTACATTGTTTCATGTCCTGTCTGTTTCATGTATTTATGCGACGTACAGCACTTTAGTCAACTCGGTTGTTTTTAAATGTGCTGTATGAATACATTTGGATTGGATTGGACTAGGGCTGCCACAAATAGATTATTATTCTATTACTTAGACATTTTTTGGACGAAACAAGACATTTGAGAACGTCATCATTTCCAGTTTTGACAAACACCCGATCAGTGTTTTTTTCAACATTTTCTGACATGTGACGGACCAAATGAGGACTCGATGATGAAATGAATCGCTATTCGCAGCCCGAGCGGAGTTTCAGTGTGCGTTTTGTCGGATTTAAATTCTCCATAAAGTTTGCATATCTTTTAAAACAACGAGATGTTGATAATATTGTTGATTGTTGTTTTGTTGGGTCAAAATATGGATCTGGCGACGCATCGCCGTCTGTCCTCGCTCAGTATGTTGTTACTTCACGTCTCCTCATGGAGGCGCTGCTCAAATAAATGAGGTAAAACGTGGGTGGAAGTTACCAGGCTGAAGAAGAGGGATAATGGTGGAGAGAACTACGTTGAGTGATGCTTCATCCACGTTCAATATGTAGACTTTATGACCTTTGACCTTTCTCTGTGTTGTGAATAAACACAGTTTCACGTGTTTTCGTCACGTGGACAGCTATTGCGACGATTGTCCTGCGATATGTCACAGAATCGCGGTATTATTGGTATCGTGGACCACGTGTATCTCGTATCGTATGTGAAGGATGAATGATTTTGTTGTGTGCTTGTGTTGTCGTAGAAAATGACCGTGTCGTTGTTAAACTAGAGGCTGGCATTAATTACGCTCTTTAAAAAAACAAAACAATAAAACGCCCATTGAACGGACGAATTTCACAGCAAAAGCAGCATCGTTTAATTTCTGGCAGCAGATCATCGTCTCATCGCGCTCGCTGCAGGAGTACGTGGAAGTTGTCAGAACGTGTACGTGTCGAGGGTTTTGGGGGAAAGCGCAGCTGACCTTGAACACGCCGCTGTTAAAGGAATCTTCTCAGCTTTAATACGGAGCGGCGGCGGCTGCTGCTGCTGCTGCTGCATCAGCAGAGATAATTACGCTTCTTTCTGTTCAGACGCTGCTCACTTCACAGCGCAGAGCTGAGCACTTTTAATCTGCTGCTGCTGCTGCCGCCGCCGCCTCCTGATAAATGTGGGATTAGACACAGTGTCAGTAAATGTGAGTGTGTATTAAAGCGGCTGAAACTTTCACTATTTTTACTCTCAACAGTTCATGTATTTGCAACGTAGACATTCATGCAGTTATATAGACATTTATCTGATGCTATAACTGTTGTTTATGTGTTAAATGACTTCAGCGTGTTTTTGTTTTTTCTCCAGATTCATGGCCACAAACGACCTGATGACAGAGTTACAGAAGGATTCTATCAAACTGGACGACGACAGTGAGAGGAAGGTCAGTCACACTGGTTTATACTGTTTATACTCTGTAAATTCTGGTTTAAACTATTATAATTGTTTTAAACCGGTTTATAGAAGTCAATCTTGTTTACACTGTTGTTAAACTGGTTTACACAATTTAGACTAAGTTTTTACAGCTTCATACTCTTTGTAGTAGTTTGTACTTTTCTATAGATCTTGACATCTGTGCAGGTTTCTGATGTTTTTGTTTGGAGCAAATCAAAGTATTGATTTATTGATTGGTTGTTGGGTTGATTGACAGGTGGTGAGGATGATTCTCAAACTGCTGGAAGACAAGAACGGAGAAGTCCAGAATCTGGCTGTCAAATGGTAAAAACTCACATTTGGTTTTGTTCTTAGGTTTAATTGTGTCTATTGTTATTTAATATCGGGGTTTACCTGTAACTGAGGGTGCGTTTGTTTCGTCAGCCTGGGGCCCCTGGTCAGTAAGGTGAAGGAGTACCAGGTGGAGACGATAGTGGACACTCTGTGCACCAACATGCTGTCGGACAAAGAACAACTCAGAGACATTTCGTCCATCGGACTCAAAACGGTGATCGGAGAGTTACCGCCCGCCTCCAGTGGTGAGAACGAAAACAAACGCCTCCACCTGTCGCCTCACACGGGTGCTGCTGCCCCCTAGAGATTAACAGTAGAACTGTCACTGTCTGTGCTCCAGGCTCTGCTCTCGCTGCCAGTGTTTGCAAGAAGATAACTGGGCGTCTGACGAGCGCCATCGCCAAACAGGAAGACGTCTCTGTCCAGCTGGAGGCGCTGGACATCATGGCCGACATGCTCTGCAGGCAGGGGGGGCTGTTGGTGAATTTCCACCCCTCCATCCTCAGCTGTCTGCTTCCGCAGCTCACATCCCCCAGACTGGCCGTCAGAAAGGTAGGACTCGCCCACTTCACAGTGACGGGGTGTGTGTACAGTGTGAGAGAGCGCCCCCTGCATTAAAATCCAGCCTTAGACACAGAGACTCACGACATCTGAAGTGTTTATCTCACTGTTAGACAGACTTTTCCAACAGGACACGGGAGTTTGTAAACCACTCACTCTCCCACACCAAACCCCAGAGAGAAAATCAGTGATTTCAGATGGCTGGGACACAGGAGCTGCTGGTTTACTGCTGCCTCGTGTGGTCACTTTGTGTCACTGAGGTCAATCAGATAAAAGGAATTCAAAAGCCAAAGTGACAAAATAAGACGTTAGAACTCAGTGATGGAGGCAGCAGTGGATCAACAACTCCTGTGTGCTGTGATGTTAAAATGACTGATTTTCTCTATGGGCTTTGGTGTGGGAGAGTGAGTGCTTTACAAAACTTCAGTTTCTTGTTGGAAAAGTCTGTCTCACAGTGAGATAAAGACGTGAACGTGTTAATAAGATATCGTAGAGTTAAACTAACATAGAAGTGTCAAATTTTAGACGTTTTTTTTTCCACCAAGAGTGCACCTGCCAGGTCCAGTCAGCGCTAAAATCAGAACTATCCCTTTAACTGACGGCTAGGTGCTAATTAATTTCCCTTTGTTCATGGTGACGGAACATTTCAGAGGACCATCATGGCTCTGGGCCACCTGGTCATGTCCTGCGGGAACCTGGTCTTCATCGACCTCATCGAACACCTGCTGACGGAGCTGGGCAGGAACGACAACATGTCCACCACCAGGACCTACATCCAGTGCACGGCCGCCATCAGCAGACAGGCGGGACACCGGATCGGTGAGTCACGGCGGCGGCGTTAGCGGCGGCGGCTTCCTCCTCTCTAGCATCGTTAACAAACCTCATCTCTCTGCGTGTGTGTGTGTGTGTGTGTGTGTAGGAGAGTATCTGGAGAAGATCATCCCTCTGGTGGTGAAGTTCTGTAACGTCGACGATGACGAGCTCAGAGAATACTGCATCCAGGCGTTTGAGTCCTTCGTCAGGAGGTAACACACACACACACACACACACGCTGTGACATCACAGACCTCCATTTACAGTCTGTTCTCAGTGTTTTAGATTCAGGCGAGTGTATTGATCCCTAATGGACGAGTGATTGGCCCGCGTCACGTCCAGGCTCCACAAACGCCACAGAAACAGATCAAATGTTTCAGTCTCTAATAAAAGTGTGCGTCGTAACGATACACCGACAAATCAGAGACAACAAGAAGTGTTGTCTGTGTTCAGCGGCCTGATGTCAGGAGGAACACAAGGATTCTATCAGTAAATGAAACGTGTTTCCACTGCGTGATAATCCCAAATCCCTCTGCTCAACTCCCTGTAATCTTTCAGCCCACCTTCACGATGCTGTTCTTTCCACTTCTTAATCCACAGTAGCAACAAATAAAGATTAAAGTTGTATCAAATATCCTGAAAGTGAGGTTTTTTTTTTTTTATCAGATTAGAACTCGAGTCAAACTTTCCTTTTAGTTTAATTTAATTTAATCTAATCCCTGCTGTTGCCGCTGAAAAGGTGCCCCAAAGAAGTTTACCCTCACGTCCCCACGGTCATCTCCATCTGCCTGCGCTACCTGACCTACGACCCCAACTACAACTTTGACGACGAGGACGAGGACGACAACGCCATGGACGCCGAGCAGAACGACGAGGATTACCAAGGTACTGAGATTGACAGATTAATAATGTGACTGAAATTAGCGGGCAGTGATCCTGCTACACGGCAGATTCTTCTTACTCGTTTGGTCAGAAAATAATGATTTTGTTTTGTCCACAAACCAAAATGATTACATTTTAATGTTTTTTGTTGTTATTTGGAGCAAAAAAACAGAAATTATTCACAATTTTGAAGCTGAAAAAACACTAATAGTTGCAGCTCTAATTTATTACCACTAGGTAATAGATTTTGTAGTTTGCTTAAAGAAATAGAGGGTCGTTTTAAAGGCACAGTGACGACGTCTGTCCCTCTGTCCGTCCAGGAAGCGACGACGAGTACAGCGACGACGACGACATGAGCTGGAAAGTGCGGCGGGCGGCGGCGAAGTGTCTGGACGCCGTCGTCTCCACACGCCACGAGATGCTGCCCGAGTTCTACCGCTCGGTGTCCCCCGCGCTCGTCTGCCGCTTCAAGGTACGAAGCACGACTCATCCGTAGACTCGTCTTGTGTTGATCCGCTCATCATCATCGTCATTGTCATCATCATTAATGGAAACGAACGGCGTGTCTGTGTCTTCAGGAGCGGGAGGAGAACGTGAAGGCCGACGTCTTCCACGCCTACCTGTCGCTGCTCAAACAGACCAGACCGGCTCAGAGCTGGTTGACCGACCCCGACGCCATGGAGCAGGGAGAGACGCCGCTGACCATGCTGCAGAGCCAGGTAATCCACACCAGACCCTGAACCAGCAGCTGAACACTGGCTGCAGTACCGTGCTCATGCACCTGGTGGTGCTGTTGAACACTGTGGTGTGTGGATGCCATTGTGACGGTGACAGGAAAACCCTCAGCATCCGGCGCCACCAAACACGACCACGACAAGTTTGAACATGATCTCTCTCTCTCTGTGTGTCTCTCTCTCTCTCTCTCACTCATTGTTGTGGATGTCTCTCGCCCTCGCCTGCAGGTGCCCATGATAGTGAAAGCTCTTCACAAGCAGCTGAAGGAGAAAAGCGTGAAAACGCGTCAGTGTTGTTTCAACATGTTGACAGAGCTGGTGAACGTCCTGCCCGGAGCGCTGACTCAGCACATCCCAGTACTAATACCTGGTAATTTACTACTGAGTACTGTCAAAGTAAAGTCTCTGCCACCATCAAGAAAAACAGATTTTAACCATTTAACTAAAGACTTGTGTAATAAAATCAAGTCTGCGACGTCTTAAGAACACGTTTCACGTCTTTATCTCACTGTTACACAGACTTTTCCAACAGGAAACTGAAGTTTTTAAACCACTTACTCTCCCACACCAAAGCCCATAGAGAAAATCACAAAATAAGACATCAGAACTTAGTGATGGAGGCAGCAGTGGATCAACAACTCCTGTGTGCTGTGGTGTTAAAATCACTGATTTTCTCTATGGGGTTTGGTGTGGGAGAGTGAGTAAGTTCACAAACTTCAGTTTCCTTAAGAAAAAGATATCGTAGACTTTAACTGACACATTATTTGTTAAGCGGCTAAAATCTGTCGGTTAATATCTCATAAAGTCACAAAAAAACAACTTCCCCTTTAAAAAAAACATAAAAACACAGTCTTGTTTTTCAGGAATCATTTTCTCTCTCAACGACAAATCGAGCAGCTCCAACCTGAAGATCGACGCCTTGGCCTGCCTCCACGTCATCATGGTCACGCATCCCGCTCACGCCTTCCACGCCCACGTCCCCGCCCTCGTGCCGCCCGTGGTGGCGTGCGTGGGAGACCCCTTTTACAAGATCACCTCTGAGGCGCTGCTCGTCACACAGCAGCTCGTCAAGGTCCGGAGTCGCGAATCTGTAAAAAAAACAAACTCCTCCCCGACGTTCCACGCCATTGACGTGTGACGTCACTTTTTGTCTCCTCCAGGTGATCCGACCTCTGGACAGCCAATCGGAGGGTTCGGACAGCTTTGACCCCTCCCCCTACATCAACGACCTTTTCACCTGCACGATCAAACGCCTAAAAGCCGCCGACATCGACCAGGAGGTGAAAGAACGAGCCATCTCCTGTATGGGACAGATCATCTGTAACCTAGGTAACCGCTGCCTCCACCTCGCCACAGCGATGATGTCATACTGTTGATCGTGCGTCTCGTTGAGCTCGCGTTGTCTTTTTGTTGCCCAGGTGACCGTTTGCCCGCCGAACTTCCGGGAACGTTGCTGATCTTCTTGGAACGACTCAAGAACGAGATCACGAGGCTGACGACAGTGAAAGGTAAGCCCCGCCCACCCCCTCTCGCCTCCACACGCCCCCCCAGGTGGGAGCGTATGAAATGCTACTGACCGCGTGTGTGTGTCTCGTTGCAGCTATGACGCTCATCGCCGGCTCTCCGCTGAAGATCGACCTGAGGCCGGTTCTCCCCGACGCCGTTCCCATCCTCGCCTCCTTCCTGCGCAAAAACCAGCGAGCGCTGAAGCTGTGCACGCTAGCGGCGCTCGACATCCTGCTCCGAAACTACAGGTAACGCGCAAACCAACGTGCTACGTAGCGAAGATCTCCTGTCACGACGTGTGTGTGTGTATATATGTATGTATATATGTGTTTTGGAGGCGGAGCTTAGATCAAATGTGGATATTGGACATTTGTGAATTTTTTTGTTTTTTTACTCTACCTTCATTTGGTTCGTGTCTGTACGTTGTCCATTTATTTATTGACGTTAACTGAGCTAAACTAAAATAAAAATGACGACTTTCAGTGTTTGGGGGCGGGGCTTTAAATTACATGTGAAAATTGGTGGGAAACTTTGTTTGAAATGTTTGTTTTTGTGGTTTTTTTTCCCTCAGCTCGGCGGTGACCCCCGTCATGGTGGACGCCGTCCTCGCCGAGCTGCCGCCGCTCATCTCAGAGAGCGACATGCACGTGTCGCAGATGGCGCTGAGCTTCCTGTCTACGCTGGCGGTGACTCACCCGTCCTCGCTGGGTCAGCTGAGCGGCGGCAACATCCTCCAGCAGCTCATCGCGCTGGTCCGGTCCCCGCTGCTGCAGGGCGGCGCGCTCGCCGCCATGCTGGAATTCTACCAGGTACGACCTCCGACCTCACGCGGGAGGGGTCACGCGACTCGCCGCCACCCGGGGTCAAACACTGACTGTGCTTGTTTGTGTCCAGGCGCTGGTCTCCACAGAGACTCCCGGCCTGGGCTACATGGACCTGCTAAGGATGCTGACCGGTCCCGTTTACTCCCAGAGCGCCGCGCTGCCCCACAAGCAGGCGTACTGCTCTATTGCCAAATGTGTCGCCGCACTAACCCGAGCGTGTCCAAACGAGGGCCCGGCTGTGGTGGGACAGTTCATCCAGGTGAGAATGCTCCTCCCACTAGGACGCAAACGTGAGGTCGTCCGTGTCGCGGTTTTTTTGTGCGAAGTTAAAGTTTTCCTCGTTTGGTTTTGTTCAGGACGTGAAGAACAGCCGCTCCACAGACTCCATCAGGCTCCTCGCTCTGCTGTCGCTGGGCGAGGTGGGACACCACGTGGACCTGAGCAGCCAACCGGAGCTGAAGACGGTCATCCTGGAGGCCTTCTCCTCCTCCAGTGAAGAGGTTTGTCTCCGTGGTTCTGGACCCACATCGATAAAACAAATGACTCGCAGATCAATTTAAATCAGCTTTGACAGATGTGGCCGTAAATGAGGCACGAATGAGGTTTGTCTTATTGTCCACAGAAGGAACCAGATCATTTCCTATCACTCACGTTAAGTTCAGTCTCAGAGCTTTGTTTAGTTGATTCATCGTGAGTGTAGAAAACCTTGCGATCTATAATGTTCTTATTTAAGATTCTAAAAAGTTCATGAGATCGTGTCGTCTCGTTCCTCTCAAAAAACACAACTGACTTTGAATTTTAGCAACTATTTAACCTTCTATAAAGTTTTTTATATTTACTCTCACCAAAAATGTAGTGTTTTTTAGAGACGTTTTCAAGAGTTTAAAGCATTTTTTTGTGTAATTATTGCAATAACAATAATTTTATTTGGGCTATTAGTCAGAATTTCATATTTCTCTCCCCCCCCCCTTCAGGTGAAGTCGGCCGCCTCGTACGCGTTGGGCAGCATCGCTGTCGGGAATCTTCCGGAGTATCTTCCCTTCGTCCTGCAGGAGATCTCGTCCTCTAAGAGACAGTATCTGCTGCTGCACTCGCTCAAAGAAATCATCAGTGAGAGCTGCAGCTTACACTCTTAATCTGTGTGTGTGTGTGTGTGTGTGTGTGAGTGAGTGTGTGTTTGGTTTTAATCTGTGTGTTTGTGTTCAGGTTCAGCTTCGGTGTCCGGTCTGAAGCCGTACGTGGAGTCTGTCTGGACGCTGCTGCTCAAACACAGCGAGTGTCAGGAGGAAGGGACCAGGAACGTCGTCGCCGAATGTCTTGGAAAACTGACGCTGATCGACCCCGAAACGCTGCTGCCGCGACTCAAAGGATACCTGCTGTCAGGTAATCAATAATCAATCAATACCGCCACCCACAATCTCAACCAATAGAAATAAAGATGATTTTAAGCCCTGCCTCCTTTTTTTCTCCTTACAATCTGTCTCTAAAACAAGTTTTGATTGATGAGCAGGTCAATTATTCAAACCCATGGATCAGTCACGTGATTGTTGATGTGAATTATTGATGATTGATTGATTGCAGGGTCGTCGTACGCCAGAAGCTCCGTGGTAACGGCGGTCAAGTTCACCATCTCTGACCAACCGCAGCCCATTGACCCTCTGCTCAAGAACTGCATAGGTAACACTGACACACACACACTCTTACTCTTCATTGATCATGTATTGATCGTTATTCATTGATCAGGTGACTTCCTGAAGACGCTGGAGGATCCGGACCTGAACGTGCGCCGCGTCGCCTTGGTAACGTTTAACTCGGCGGCTCACAACAAACCCAGTCTGATCCGGGAGCTGCTGGACTCGGTTCTACCGCAGCTCTACAACGAGACCAAAGTTCGCAAAGAGCTGATCCGAGAGGTGAGAGGAGAAACCTGCGGTCATGAGGTGGGGACGGGGGCGGGGCCACTCAGGTGTTTGACCTCTGTGTGTGTGTGTGTGTGCAGGTGGAGATGGGTCCGTTCAAACACACAGTGGACGACGGTCTGGACCTGAGGAAAGCAGCGTTTGAGTGCATGTACACTCTGCTGGACAGTTGTCTGGACCGCATCGACATCTTCACCTTCCTCAACCACGTCGAAGACGGACTCAAGGACCACTACGACATCAAGGTACTGCAGTACTACTACTACTGTTAATGTACCACTACGACATCAAGGTACTGCAGTACTACTACTGTTAATGTACTACTGACAAGGTACTGCAGTACTACTACTACTGTTAATGTACCACTACGACATCAAGGTACTGCAGTACTACTACTACTGTTAATGTACCACTACGACATCAAGGTACTGCAGTACTACTACTACTGTTAATGTACTACTGACAAGGACCACTACGACATCAAGGTACTGCAGTACTACTACTGTTAATGTACTACCGACAAGGACCACTACGACATCAAGGTACTGCAGTACTACTACTGTTAATGTACTACTGACAAGGACCACTACGACATCAAGGTACTGCAGTACTACTACTACTACTGTTAATGTACTACTGACAAGGACCACTACGACATCAAGGTACTTCAGTACTACTACTACTGTGACAATACTACTGACAAGGTACTGCAGTACTACTGCTACTACTGCCAGTAGTATTGCTGCTCTATAGCGGTCAGTACTGCAGTACTCCTATTATCAGTACTGCAGTAGTACTATCACCAGTACTGCAGTACTATTATCGTCGGTGCTGCAGTACTGCTGCTTGTTTAACTTTGTGTCACTGTGTGTGTTTTCCAGATGCTCACCTTCCTCATGTTAGCCAGACTGTCGTCTCTGTGTCCCAGTGCTGTCCTGCAGAGACTGGACAGACTGGTGGAGCCTCTGAGAGCCACCTGCACCACCAAGGTACACACACACACACAGACGTCTCATACTCGTTCCAAACACCAGGGGGCAGTGAAAAGGTCTGACACAATCAGTCTGTCAGGTTCAGTGAAGGAGGTTGGATTTAAAGTTGACCTCTGACCTCCTGAAACTGGCCCTGGTGTCATTGATGATGGTGTAAACAAACAGAGTCATGTGACTTCTTCTATTATGGCTTTAACAGCTGTGTGCAGCCATGATGTTGCATCACTGCCATCAACTCAACACCCAGTCTGTCATCTCCCGTCTCACCCTCTCACCGCCTGACTCATCCTATCACCTCTTGTCTCACCGTCTCATGTCTCACCCTCTCACCTCCTCAGTCTCACGTCTCACCCTCAGGTGAAGGCTAACTCGGTGAAGCAGGAGTTTACCTCCTCAGTTTCACTCTCTCCTGTCTCACCCTCTCACCCTCAGGTGAAGGCTAACTCGGTGAAGCAGGAGTTTGTCTCCTCAGTCTCACCCTCTCACGCCTCACCCTCTCCTGTCTCACCCTCAGGTGAAGGCTAACTCGGTGAAGCAGGAGTTTGCCTCCTCGGCCTCACCTCCTCAGTCTCACTCTCTCATCTCTCACGTCTCACCCTCTCACCCTCAGGTGAAGGCTAACTCGGTGAAGCAGGAGTTTGAGAAGCAGGACGAGCTGAAGCGCTCGGCGATGCGAGCGGTGGTCGCTCTGCTCACGATCCCTGAGGCCGAGAAGTCGCCGCTCATGTCCGAGTTTCAGTCCCAGATCTCGTCCAATCAGGAGCTGGCGGCCATCTTTGACTCCATCCAGAGGGACTCCAGCTCCGCCAACATGGAGTCCATGGACACCAGCTAAACACACGGACTACAGTTCCTTCAATGCAACAAGCCACCACCACCACCCCAACCCCACCCCCGTCTGCTGCTGGAGCGCTAACCCTGCAGCATGTTTCCATGACAACAGGACTCAAACACATACACACACACACACACACAATTAATGGTTTCATGATGCACTGACTTCGGAAAAAAAGAGGGAGGAGACTGAAGTACGACAAAAAAAACACGGAAACAAAGAACAAACAAACAAAAAGAAGAAAAAATAAATAAATTCCTGAAAAATAAATTCCACGTGAGGCTCGGAAGCTCCTCCTACTTCCTGTTTGTTTTTCTAGCGCGGTCATCTGATTGGTCGATGTCCCTGTCTTTTTCTTTTCTTTTTTTCCTTTTCGTAATTCCAGAAAGTTCCACAGGTGCTGTAACCTGATTGGCCACTGCTGAGTGACTGACAGCTGGCGTGTTATCAGAACTGACCAATAGGGGGCGACAGCCTTTTCTGCCTGAGGCTGTGACAATGGGAGGAGGGGGAGGGGCTCGCTCTGTTTTGTTTTTGTTTTTTTTGCGAAACATGTAGGCAACCAATGGGATGCTTGGGAGTTACGTCGGGTGGGAGGGGTTTTACTGTTTGTGGACCAATCAGCTTCATTGTTTACCTACCCTCGACCCCCACAGGTAGGGAGGAGGAGGAGGAGGGGTTATTGGACCAGGCCCCACCTGACCACACCCGCCTGGACCACATGATGGCGTTACTGTGCAGTTGTCGCTCTGGTAACCTGGTTTAAGTAATCTGATTACAGTGCCGATCAAATCGTGCATGTAGCGCAGACAGTACGGCGTACGAACGCACCCCCGGTGTTTGGACACTCCCACTTACGTTAAAGCGGTGGCGCATGAGTCGGCCTTAAGTCTGGTTTGATTGAAACCAAACTCGGTGCGGTTGATGTGGGTTTGTGGCGTTGTGATCTATTTTGAGTTTTAAACTGGATTCAGTCTTGTGTTTATTGAACCAGTTTGATCCGGTTTGATGCGGTTCAGTCCGGTCTGGTCAGGACAGTTCACTGTTGTTTATCGCCTAAGAAAAATAAAAAAAGGTCCATTTCTGCCTGCCTTCATACTCAGACTGTGTCATTTCTGTGTGTGTGTGCGTGGTTACTCAGATTAGGATTAAACCTAACTTTAATCTCAACCTCCGTCTTAATCTAAAACAAACCCCAAAGTTCTCACTCAAGCTGCACTGATCTTCACACGCTTCAGGTTAACGACTTCCTGAACGGAGGAGCTGCTCTGGCTCTGATTGGCCGCTTCAACGAGGCAGAAAGTCGTCAGAGCAAACAAAGCAGCTGATGCTCGTTCATCCGGTCGCCTAGCAACAGCTGAATTGATAAAGTGTGTGTGTGTGTGTTTGGCTGATCATTGACATGCTGATGATTTTTCCTCTTTTGAAGTTGACTAATTTATTCTGCTCTGATGAACCGACGAAAAAAACGCTGAGGAGAACCAGGATTCACGCTCACACCAGTGAACTCATGATGTGATGAATTTAAAGAAAAAAAAGTCTACGATGTCTTAACACGTTTGCTTCTTTTACCAAAGTTTGTAAAGCGCTCACGCTCCCACACCAAACCCTATAGAGAAAATCAGTGATTTTAACGTCACAGCACACGGGAGTTGATCCACTGCTGCCTCCATCACTAAACTCACATGTCTTATTTCGTTAATTCAGCATTTAAAATAGTTGGTCCAGATTAACTTCAGTGACACAAAGTGACCACACGAGGCAGCGGTCGACCAGGAGCTCCTGTGCCCCGTGAGCTTAAATCACTGATTTTCTCTATGAACTTTGGTGTGTGAGAGTGAGTGGATGAGATTTTTTGTTTAGTGGCTAAAACCTGATTTCCCTTGTGTTGTCACAATGACACTTCTAAAAAAAAAAGCTGAACTGTCCCTTTAATTCCATGAAATCAAGAGCTGAGTTGCCTGTGTTTGTGATCACACACACACACACACACACAGGATGTAAGAAGGGGAAGTTCAAAGGGAGACCGTGTGTGGGTGTGTCACTGTCAACTTTCACACACACAGTCAGTCGACAGTGAACGGCAAGAAATAAACCACATTATCCAGTTTATAATGTAAAAAACAAACAATAAACTCAGATTAATGCTGTTTTAAATTGTGTATAATATATTATTAAAACATAATAAGTGTCAGTTATATAATTCAGTTTTTTTTGTTTATATTTAGTAAAGGATGTGATGGAAGGGTTAAAGAAGATTATTCCTTTATCTAAAAAGTTAGATAAATTAAATATTTAACAAATATAGTGCTAATAAAAATAGGGTTTTTTTAAAATATTTTTTGATGAAGGTATTTAAATATTTTTTCTTTTAATACAAAAGTAAAATTTTATATATTTTTGTATTTTTCATGTTTTTTTAACAATCTTTTTTAATGAAAACAGATTTTTTGTTTTTTTAATAAAAACAACAATGTTAAAATCAATCAAATGTTTACAAAGTGATACGTTTTTCCATGTATCTTTTTTTTAGAAAATTAATTGTTAATGTAAGTTTAGTTACTAATTGATTAAAAACTGATTTTTTTCATCTTAAAATACAATTTTGTATTTAAATTTAAATTTTTGATTCAACAAAATGATATTGTTTGTTTTTTGACAAAAAAAAAATACAGTAAAATATAAATATTTGTGCGGTTGAAAAGAAACTTTTTCTCTGTGCAGGAAGCGGAAGCAGCTGAGGCTGAAACGTCATGAGAGAAAAAAAGCATGTATAGCGGAACAGGAAGTTATTGTTGAGCTTTTCAGTATAAAATCGTCAACACTAAATTGTCAAACAAATGCGAAACAAATTTTGTGTAATGATTTATTTCACCAAACATTTTTCATGGATTATTTAATGTGTAAAATATGTATCGCTGTGAGACTTTTATTTTATAAATTGAGGTCATCTATTATTATTGAATCGAATTAAATTTAGTCAAAACATGACTCATTACAAACTGGGTCATTCCGGGTCATGAGTATGTTTAAATGTATTCAAAAAATCTTATTTTATTACATTTTGTTATTCAGTATTTCTATGAATATCCCAGTTTGAAAACAGGCAGATTGGTGGCTTTTAATTTGAAAGCGCCGGCAGGAAGCAGTTAGCGTTCACCACGTGTGGCTTGACGTCGGAGCGCGGCGGCAGCAGGAGGGAGCGGCTCTGGTAGAGCGACATCCACGGAGAGTGGAGGAAAGAGAGAGAGAGCGCAGCGCGGCGGACGGGTGGATGACGGTGAGTCCCGCTTCTTTTCTCTCTTTTCCCCCCGTTTCCGCTTCTTTTCTGGTCTTTTCTTTCTTCTACCGTCACGCACCTGTCGGTAAACCCGTGTCGGACCGTGACACCCGGGTGTAGACACACAGACAGATAGATATAGACGGAGGGAAGCAGGGAGACAGGCCGGTGCCGCGCCGAGCAGGGCTGGGTTTGCGGAAGCGACCGACAGGCGGACGGAGCGGTAGAGAGACAGACAGTCAGAGAGACAGACAGGCAACAGACAGACATAAGCTCCGTTTGTAGTAATAATAATAATAATTGTTGGTGGAGGTGGTGTGGGTGTGGACACACAGAGACAGAGACACGGAGACAGCTGGGAGCATCATGGCGGCTGTGTGTCTGTAGCGGTCTCTGTTCTCCAGCCCTCAGGTCCCCCAGACAGCGGGGCCTGCTGCCCCTGTACGGCCGGGTGGGGAGCTCTCTGAGGCGGCAACAGATTTGCGGAACCCCCGCTGCGCTGCCGGAGAAAATAGAGAGGAAGTAACTTATCACAGTTGGAGTTTATGTGTGTGTGTGTGTGGGTGTGCGCGCGCGCTCTAGGACCTTTTCTTGTCAGGACCAGTAGTCCTCATGGAGACCACAACCTCATTTCTGAGGAACTGGTTAAGTTATGATCTAGGTTAATGATGTCCAAGTGTGTGTGTGTGTGTGTGTGTGTGAGAGAGTGAAGACAAGGCTTGGTTTTATTCCTCTGTTGTACTGTCAGCAATACACACACACACACACACACACACACACTTGGTATTGACAGGCCCCACCTAGTTGTGGTTGACTCAGGGATCTGTGTGTGTGTGTGTTTCGGTCACTGTCAAGTGTAAAAAAAAAAAGCAGAAACAAACACTGAGGAAATACTGAAATGTCATTTTTAAAGTTTTTAATACAACTGATAATCTGATAGATTTAACCTAAAGAAGTATATTCAAAGTAGTTGTTACTTTTAATCCGGTTCATCTCTCAGGTTGATTGTTTTAATAGAATCACTTATTTTGTCAAGAAAAGCTTATTGTTTTGCTTTGTCATTGTTGGTTTAACAACATTAGCACCATGCTAACACCAATTAGTCCGATAATCAGATTATAAATGATAATATTTTTTTATAAGTTTTTATTTCAAACTGCTCTCGGCCATGTTGTGTTTTAGCTAGCCTGTGGCTAACTTTGAGCAAGCTTCCTGTCTCTTGCTGCTGATGGAATTCCAGACTCTCTGTTATGCTAACAACATGGCGCTAACATTGGTCAGTCTGATAATAATCGGATTATTACTGGATGTGTTGACGCAGATTAAAGGAAGAACGTTATGCGGTGTTTTAGCTAAGTTTTGGCTAACTGCCATTGCTTTGCCGCAACGTCACCTCATGAACATAATTGTCCAGAAGGGGGCGGGGCATTGTTTTTTTTCCCCCACTAACCTCACAAGTAGTTGTTTTTCTTGCTAGGTTAACTGTTAGTTACTAGCTTTATCTGTTAGCGTGTAACAGATAAAGCTGTAGTTGTAACCTCTCTCTCTCTCTCTCTCTCTCTCTCCCCTGGCCTCGCCTGCTGTTGCCGCTTCCCTCGCTAACTTCCTCTGAATCCCTGAACTCGTCAGGACTTGTTGCGTCACGCTGAACGCGGTTTGTTGTATTGAGGAACTCAAACTTTCACTCTCTGCTCTGGACGTGTCAAGTCTTCTGCTGATGGCAGCATCAGGCTAACGAGTAGAGCAGGAGTCCAGATCCGCTCCAAATTTAACCTGTTTGGATATTAGCTTTCTTGTTTTCATCCAGATTTGCTTTAGACTGAGTTAAGAATAATCCTGGGTTAAGGATTTAAGGATAGCCTAGGTTTAGAGATAGGGCTTTGCTGAGGATAGTACTAGGCTAATGATAGCCCTGGGCAAAGGATAGTCTTGACTTAAAGATTGCCCAGGGTTAAGGATTTTCCTAAATCAAGGATAGTCCTTAACTAAGGATAATGCAATGTTTTAAGTAGCTCTGGACTAAGGACAGTCTTGAGTTAAACATTGTCCTAGGTTTAGGGTAGTCCTAAATTAAGGGTAATCCTGGGTTAAGAAAAGCCCTAAATTTAGGATGGTCCTAAATTAAATAAAGGACGGCTAATGACAGTGCTAGAGTAAAGATAGCCCTGGGCTATGATTGTCCCAGGTTAAGCATAGTCTTATGTTAAAGGTTAGTCTGGGTTATGGATGGGCTATCACAGGCTAAGGATAGATATAAATCAAGGATAATCCCGGGTTAAGAACAGTCCTCCTGAATTAAGACCAGTGCTGGTCTAAAGATAGTCCTCTTTCAAGGATATCCCCTGGTTGTCTTGTTCCATTTTCACACATTCACTGTTAACACAGGTTTAAGGTTCCACACTTCTCTGAACCCCCGGGGGGTTAAATGTCTCTTGGAAATGTTTAACAAATTATTTTAACTCTTTAACAACAAACAGGTTAAAAGCTTAGACCTGGGACAAGAAGCACCGGGGCTAAACATCAGGGCTAGAGTTAGCCCATTTTGGAATGAGGATTCTGGGTAATAGTGATGGTACTATTTGATCCTGACATCAACTGCTTAAACACTCACAACAAACACTTATCTCATCACCGCGGTAACCAAGGCAGGATCTAAACAGATACAAGCCCACATTTGTGTGTGTGAGTTCTTGTATTTCTATCATTGTGAGGACCGGTGTCATCTTCAGACCTTTTGAGGACCTTTTTTTTTTTTTTTTTTTAAAATGAGGACATTTTGTTCCTCACTTTGGGACAAAAGTGAGGATTTTTACATGTTTGCCCGTTAATAGGAAATGGGCATTTCTTGAAAATGTGGTCCTTTTTTTGACGTCACCTGTGGGTGGATTCTTACCAAAACTGAATGAATGAGAATGTCCTCGGGTGATGATCGACAAAAATTCAGATTGATCCGTGAAAAAAAAATAAAAAACTATAGACAGGAAGTTGCTAACAGAAAACTACAGTTAAACTTTAAAGGCATTTTTAGGGGTTATAGTTACAATTAGGTTTAAGTTAAGGGTTATGCATTTAGTTGTGATGGCTTGGGATGCCCTATGTCTACGCATGTCCTCATTAAAGATGACGTACAAGAGTGTGTGTGTGTTCGTGTGTCCTGTTGGGTCTTGTTGCCACCAGCACCAGAGGCTACGAACATACAGTGAAGCATGACTGGTATGCTACACACAAACACACACACACACACACACACACACACACACAGAGGACTTGTTGTTTGTCCCCAAAATAAACGTGTGTCCCCACAATGTCAGTAGTGTGTGTACGAGTGTGTAAGTAATGCAGGTACACACACAA